>NW_026019016.1:915605-916841 GCF_020466585.1 Dendroctonus ponderosae | reverse complement strand
AAAGGTTTAATTCTTTTATGGTGTTTATAGCCTTTTGCCACAAGGCGTGCTTTGTAACGCGATATGTCACCATTCGAATTTGTTTTCACTCGATACACCCACTTATAGTCTATCACTGGATGATCCTTTGGCTTTGGAAATTATTCCATTTCTTGCTTCATTGCTTCTGTCCATTCTTCATTTTCGTTTGACTGGATTGCTGTTTGGTATGATTCTGGAATTAAAATCGAACAATATATGGCTGGTCCATAGTAATCAGGTCGCTTTAAAAGGTTTCGTTGACGTAGTTGTATCCTGTCGTCTTCTTCGTTATTTTCATTTTCGGTCTCTCGATCTGGATCATTTTCTTCGTCATTGATTTCAGGAACCACATTTTCATCAAGTTGGTAATGGAGAGGAAAATTCAAAACGTTTTTCTTTTCTTCATTGATTCCTTCAAACTCTTCTTCGTTAAAGTTTACATCACAGCTGATGATTATTCTTCTTTCATTTTTGTTCCATAATCGATAATTATTTGACAATGCATCATATCCCACAAACAATAACTTGTTACTTTTTCAGTCCCACTTTTTGCGTAGCTGAGTTGGTATCGCCATGTAAGCAGCTGCACATCCAAATACTCTCAAGTGCTTTGTTTCAGGTTTTCTCCCTAGAAATGCTTCAAAAGCTGTCATTTTCTTTGTCTGATTCAATGTTGTTCTATTCAGTATATACACGGCAGTATTTACCGCTTCAGACCATAATTCTGTAGAAACAGTTCCATTCAACATCATGGAGCGTGCCGATTCAACTATTGTTCTTACTTCCCTTTCCGAAGAACCGTTTGGTTGAGGTGAGTAGGGTGCCGATCTCTCATGCAATATTCCCTCTGTTTGTAGATATTTTTGAAAATTTTCATTGATATATTCAGTCCCATTATCACTCTTAAAAACTTTAATTTTAGTGGCACTTTGATTTTCGATCAACGCTCTATATTCTTTAAAGCGCGCAAACGAAAAATAAACATTTCTGTATCCAGTACACACATCCTTGAAAATTACAAAGAAACGTGATCCGCTCGGTGAGTCAACGCTCATTGGACCACATACATCAGAATGTATTTTATCACCAGGTTTCTCTGCTTTAATCTTCCTGACGTGTTTATGTGATTTTCGGGTTTGTTTTCCATATTGGCAGGCTTCACAGAAAACTTCATCTTGATCAGCAAGTTCCAAATCACATACAGCGTTGTGTTTG
>NW_026019016.1:892906-914606 GCF_020466585.1 Dendroctonus ponderosae | reverse complement strand
AAAATATAAATCACTTTTTCAGTACTGTTTTTGAACGCAAAGTTTGCAGCCGGCAGTTTCAACCTTTCCGACAATTTTTCCATGTTTCATTGAATGGCTCTCAAGTTCACTGTTGAGACAACTTAAGCGAACACGTTCTGAGCGCGTGCTTCGCCAAATCCAAGTGCTCAATCTGATGTCCAGCTGTGCAAAATGTTGAGCCTTTGGTGGCATAAATCCGCAGCATATTTGCCCTATTGGGCGCGATAACGCTGTTTTGATTTGTAATATCAAAAATGCAGCTCCCACATGGAAACGACGCTCCAAGATGGATTCGTTCGAAAACTTGTATAGCGAAGCAGCAGCAAATTGAATGTAAATATGCCACCTTTTGTTTGTTCCATTTAAAAAGGATTCGACACTGAAATTGTATTCGGGAATAGCAGGATTTGGCTCTTATTCGAATTGTGTCGGGCGTTGTACCACCTTGGAGAATAAATAGGTGCATTGTTCGTTTCCATTTCTGATGGGTAAAGCTTGAAAGGCTAAAGCTAAGTCAGGAGTTCTTGCACAAACACATGTGCTTTTCGATTGATGTTTTTCACAGTCTCATATAAAGCAATAAAATTTGTCCAGGTTTGTGCAGAAAGACACAACATTTTTTCAGTAGAGGATATTAAAGAATACAGAAGAATCTGTACTCATATGTGATCTTTTCCCATATTAAACCGGTTTTGCCGCTTTCATTTATTATTGAAAAGAATTTAATTTAACAGCCGCTCTCTGATGATGATGCTTTAAAAATTCAGTTTATTTCCCTTTCTATATATTTCAAACATGCAGGCTTGTATTTTAATACCGAAAGTCACCAGTTCCGGCACTAAACTAAAATTCGTTATTTCTGTATTCGATGTTTAAATATTTATTAAAGAAATGCCGCCTCGTCTCTCGACGCTTCCATTAGCGTAGTACTTTTCGTTTATTTATTTACACATCGATGGCATCTCAGTCAGTCAGTTAATAGAGCAACAACATTTTTGAATGCATTAATGGTTTGATGGTAAAAACGCCTAATGGTTTAATTTCATTAATAATTAATACATTCACTCAACATTCATTTTTCTATCTAGGAAATAACAAAAAATGGCGT
Source organism: Dendroctonus ponderosae (assembly GCF_020466585.1). Classification (NCBI taxonomy): domain Eukaryota; kingdom Metazoa; phylum Arthropoda; class Insecta; order Coleoptera; family Curculionidae; genus Dendroctonus; species Dendroctonus ponderosae. The sequence goes on along the minus strand of NW_026019016.1, from coordinate 913,477 downwards.
CCATTGTCCTGCAAAGGACTGAAAATAAATGCTTTTAAAGGCGTTTTCAACAAACACCCTAAAAACCATAAATTCACTATTATATTTCAATGTCCTTTGAATTATAAATTTTTGCATTTGTTTAATTTTCATATTTAATATCAGCTTTAAATGTGAACGGTATCACAAGTTCAATCAGTTTTTTGGGGTTTATATATAAAGCAGAATGCATAAAAAGTGTGCATTTAATTCCGTCCAGTCCGCGGGCGTCATACGCTCGTAAATTATGTTGTTCCGCAATATTCATGATGACAATTTTCAGTCACTTTGCAACGAGAAATTATGTTGTAAATGCGCAAATTTATTAATTCCGGTATAGAGGGAAATAGCTTCTGGTGGCCGGTTTTGCAATTTTTGCCTATTTTGCTACAAGGTTTTGTCGAGTACTTTTAATCTAAAATGTCTGATTTTGTATTTTCACAATCATTGTTTAATGTATGTACTTTTGCTAGTGATTCATTGGTCGCAAATAGTAATGTTAAATTTTTCAGGCTTTTCCTGAAGGACTTGTGGTTGATTTGTCTCCGATTTCCCTTTGCATAAGGTCAAAAGTGAATTCGGCTGGGAAATTTTGCATTTGAAATGTGTGCTTCTTGAGGAGATCCGACTTGATTATGGCGGGTTAATCAAAAAAATCCATCCACGTTAAGGTTTCACATGCATTGACCCCGTAAAAAACTCTTTGTCCCAACAGAAATATTGACCATAGAATGTGTGCGATTAAATTGCCAAATACTCCAAAACAATGGAAAATTTAGTGGATTTAGTCAACTTTATTAGTATACGCTTAGAGCTCTGCTTTTGTTCTCCTGCTTGATTTTAAAATTCCTTTTGGGCTGTAGCTGCTCTACATGGCTGTTACAACGCTTCTAGTGGATTATTCAACAAATGCTCTGATGTCAGCAGATTGCATTTCTAAAATGATAATCTGTCAAGCCTTGAGTATGGAGGTAACAAAGGAAATTATTTAGAATCTTCAAGGGGATCTGAAGAAATAAGGAGCGAATTTTATTCAGTCGTATAATTTAAAATAATTTTATTAATCATCCCATACAAGTGCATTGGACGTGAACAAATCCAATCGTACACGAATGCATGGAATCGATTTCCAGACACCATTTATTGGCGGGTGTCAGTTTTCCGACTGCTATCGGTTCCGAAGAGATTCGAATTTCAAAAGCTTCAAGAATTTCCACAAGGGATATGATTAATTATCGGCTACGGACAGGCGTGTGATTGGCACTCCTTCATTTCGTTTTCATTCAGAAAAATTCATAAAAATGGATATTTGCGCCGAGTCGATTCCAAAATATTAATGTAGTTTCTATTGGAAAGTAATAAAAAATAGTAATTTGAAATTTTCAATAATTTCTATTATTTAAACTTTTCTAATACGCCCGCTGAGTAGAGCAGATATGAATAAATAATCTGTTTTAAATGCCTCTGTTCCGAACGGAACATCCTCTCTGTTTGTGATTTTAAATAGAAATACATACTTTATAGGCATGGAAACTTTCGTTACGCGCATTGTCCATATAATGCCGGTTTCTATGCTAGTGTGGCAAAATTTAATTAAAATGTTGCCGGCTCAGTATATAATTTCATTCCCAACTTTTCCATGTGGTTTTTTTGGGCGTTAAGCCCGGTTTTGATTAGTTTTGAATGCAATAAATTCTGCAAGTATTTTTGGAATTTATTGCAAAACGGAACGGCGAAACAAGCAATGAATCAATTGGAATTTTAGAAGTTTTTTCTGATGAGCTCCTTGGCCCTTTTTGAGCCCAAGTGAACTTTAAAAAAACTCCAGCTCTTCAAAGCTGTAAACAAACAGCTCTTAAACGTTCAAACGAGTTATTTCTGGAAAATCGACACGATGGCTTCATGGCGCATTTGGAACGCTTCGATAACTGCACAGTTTCATACCGTGCAAGTTTCCACACTAATTTACATAATTGTTCCTGCCGATCCTTCAGCTTGTACCATAATCATGAGGTCCTGATTAATTATCCAATTCATCTCTGGAGAATACGCCGAATTGTCCAATTATTACGCTTTAAATGTTAATTTCGCCTGCTATTATCGGCCTTCAAGGAATACACTGACCTGAAGGGGAATTTGATTGGCTACATGCAATCAATTGCCGATTGTCTTGTATGGTAAGCAACGAGCTCGAATTTTTCACGCTCTACACTCGAGACTGGATTAAGCTGCAATTAAAACGGTGACTGGCTCAAATTGCATTTCCCGCTGTTTGGGAACGATCTAATCGTGACTGCGTTCAACCCATTCAAATTCAACAATTCGTCTTCAACCTTGATGCTAAGAATTCGATAAGATCAGCAATGGGATTTGTCGTTCTTTAGGGCGGTGCAGGCATGTCTCAAAGCCACACCAAAGTCGTAAATACGAGTTAGAGCATACGACAGGATAGAGCCAGTCACGTAAATACCAGATAAATTACTCTTTCGATTTTTGATTGCAAAGCTGCTCTGTTTTCGAATAGTGGACAAAATACGGCAAATATCTGCGGCTGACAAATAAAGGAATATCTCGACTAATCCGACAGATCATCCCGATATATCGGCTATTTTGCCAGAGCCACCGAATATGCCTCTATGCAGTTTGCCACTTGCAGATATGTTAAACGGCAGTCTAAGCTTTGAAATTATTGGCTCTATTTCGAGCAAAGAAGGATATGGAAAACAACTTTAAATCAATGTTTAGTTGAATAACTCTCTTTAAAAGTATTTTCTCCTACTTGATCCACTCGTATTTAGTGTGTAACAGCTGTACAAAGTAAAAGAAAATCGTTACTGCGTTTCGCTCTAAACTGAAACTGTGGCTGAAATTATAATATGGCAAAAGCCGTTGCAGATTACAGTGTCCGATATTAGGTTAATACAAATCCTTTTGCAATGCGTTTCGTCTATGGAAATTTGCATGCCAATTGGTCCATTGCAAGGATAGGAATTTACATGATTACAGAGTACATTCAGTATCAATTTGGTGTCCCAAGTGTAGAATATTGGGACTGATTTGACAGCAGCCGGGAGAAATGGGTCCGAGAGGTAATATAGCAATTTGCCAGCTCGCATAAATTGATTTTCGTGATTTTGCTGTTGCAACGGCTGAAAATTGCCGATTTTCTCAACCGCCCAAAACGCACTCAAACAACCCTTTGAGGCGAAGCGATAAACTTTTCGGGAAAGTTTTTCAGCAATTTCCTGCAAGCGCCAAAGAGGCTTGTCAGAAATATCTAGTTACACGGAATTATTAACGGAATTCGGAATATTACTGAGTTGTAATTAATAAAGTTTTAAATTCGACGATTCTTTTGCTGGGCTAATTGAACCGCTTGACTGGAAATATTCGGGAACACTTGGTGGAATTTAATTCGAACTTTTAGTGCAAAAGTTCTCCGCGATCAAATCGGAGAGGTAATTCGCTAATTGAAAATCCATTAGCAAATTTTGCAAATATCTCTTCGTCAATTAACGGAATTCGAACCATTACTGGCACCAACGCGGGCAGTCGAAATCTACTTCAATCTAAAACGTTGTTTTTCTTGCTTTAAATTTAATTCATTTATCTCATTGACGAAATTTTAATTTGTATATCTGATCAATTTAGCACAAGCATTTTAGGCGAGCAGCAAAAACAGTGAATGAATGAGGAATTTATGAAAAAGGAGAATTTCAGAGCCTCTAGATTGCAGAAGGTAACTTTGAAAAATCATTACTCTCAAACGTGAGGCTTCAGATACCGCAAATTTCCGATGAAGGGGAAGAAAGGTGAATTGGATCAATTTCCGGGACTTTTGATTCCATACAGTCAAAGAGGGATTTTGATGAATTTTTCCTTATTGTCGTCCCGAAAACTTTCTATTTGCATATTAGGAAGCTTCTTTGGTCAYAAACAATCCAATGAGCGCAAAAAACACGGCAGAGAAATTTTCATTTTTGGTCGAAAATTTTATAAGGGGGGAGTAAGAGGTCGATTTTACCAAAAAATTCAAGTTTCTCGAAATACCTCGACTTCTACATCATTTTCATCGGAAAGAGACAAGGAATGCAACAAGCTAATTAAAAGGCACCGGAACCTTTCCAGTTCCCAAATAATCAACATTTTCCGTCTATTTTGAACGGTTTTTGCGCGGTCGCAATCTTCAACGGACGATATCTTCCTTATTATCGACCCACAACCTTCATATTCGATATTGGGCAGCTTCTTAGGTCGGAAACAATACAATAAGGGCAAAAAACAGGATTGTAAAATTTTGATTTTTGGTCGAAAATTTCATGAGATTTTTCKAAAAAATTCCTCGAATTCTACAACACTTTCATCGGAAAGAGACACGCAATGCAACGAGTTAATTAAAAATCACCGGGGCCTTTCCAGTTCCCAAATAATCAACATTTTCTATCTATTTTGAACGGTTTTTGAGCGGAAATCCTAAATATTATCTCTGTGTGGGTCGCTTTGGGAGCGCTTGAGAAATCGGTTGAAGAACGTTGTGAAAATAATCCACTAATTAATTTAAACTAAAACTACTAARTAATTTGCAGGAATTTTATTTATATGTCAGATTTTTTTTTCATGCAACTCAGSAGACTAAACTTCAGTTTTTCATCKACTTTTCGGCTTTCTAGGTATMCAACTTTTGGAATTTAAAATATCAATCCAGTCACATTTTTATCACTCTTTAGTTCCAGGACTTTTCAATTAAAACTGAAAACTTTCGGATATTTAAAGCACAGTTGGAAGCTTTGARCGAGCAGAGAAGAAACACCAGGAATTCTCCTTCTTAAAACGTGAGCATAAAAATGGAAATATTTGGTGATGTTTTCGCTTCGAAATTCCCCAGACTGAGCTTGCCAAAACACAGTTACTTCAGTTAATAGAATTAAATAATGAAAATAAAAGTCCCGAGCATCGTTTTCGATTTCTTGCCGCCTAGAGCCATGGCCATAAACAAATTTTATTATACATATCGTGAATCCCATGCACGCAATCTATATTACATATTTTATATAAGAAACCCAGTTTTCAGGTAAAATATTATTGCTAAAATTTTACGATAGTCGCTTATCTGTTAAATTGTCTTTCTGAGATATGGAAATGGGTATTGCAAACTTTAAGTAATTTCCTCACGTAAATGGTAGCAAATAAGTAGTAAAAGTTTGCCGAATGCCAGTTTCGTTCTAGTTGTAAAATAGTTTACAGTCTTTTAGGATATTAAATCGTTGGTGTTATGGAAAATGTCAACGTGTTTAATGCTAGCAGGAACGATTGATGCCTAAAGGTTGACTGTTGAATTGATTGCCTAAAGTAATAATTGATTATTGGGCGTTCAAAATGTCGCGAATAAATTCCAAATTTCGTTAAAAGCAAATACAAATCCAATGCATTTATATTCGACTCTCCATTTGGAGGAGTTCAATATTAATATACATATAAGTTCGGTATCTGCCAGCTGGTTCCGAATCATTCTGAAGGAAAGTTTTGAAAAACTTTCCATTACTGACAAACACTGGATAGAGGCAAGTAGAATAATAAGAACGGAGAATTACAGACATTTCGGTTCAGATTTGAAAGTTTTCGGAACGAGTTGCACAGAAGGGAAATCAACGAGCCGGCGAATTAAAACGAATTTAAATATAAATGGAGTTAATTGAAAAGAAAATCGCGATCGTCTGGCTTTATTGGCCCTTAAACCGGATTAGAGCCGACTCGGAACTAACTGTTGCCAAAATTCCAAAAATTTCTCAATATTGTAAACTCGTGTACTTCTCGGAAAGAAATGTTTCTTCAAAGATAAATTTCGCATTTTCTGGCTCAGACCCGGCTCACATTAGTGTTAAGCACTTCATGGCTGGAATATTAAACTTTACTTCCCTGCGGTATAAATTATACGTGATATATGGGTTTGGTGTTAAATTTACCGCAAACGCCATTGTTTACACTAGATTACATCTGATTCATATAAATCTAGTCTTGGAAATGAGGATTTCTCGAAAATGTTTTGACTACATGCGTGTGATTATCTAGAGCTTATGCGTCCAAACCAACGAAACAACAAAATAAGTCGAGAGGTGTAAAGCAGCAGATGATTTTATTGCAAGGCGGCGGCTCAAGAAAAATTACATTTTCGCTGAAGGTGCGATTTTTGAGCGTTTGTGTTCAGGCCCATTTCGATACGTCATAAAACCGAAGATAAATCAACATTGACGATAAGCACTTTCATAAATCACCTACGGGCTCAGAATGGAGCCCATGTTGTTTACAAAAAGCCACATTACAAAGGATAAAAGCCATGATTGTAGGTAATGAGAGTTGGCTCCAAATATATGTCCTAATTATATAGATGAGCCTTCTAGCGATGCTTTCAGATAGGCGGATCTTTTCCATGCGTTCCGATTCGCCTAAATATTCCAACAATTACTCACGGGAATGTGAAACTTTGCGATAGTTTAAATTTTCAATAGCTTTGCCGGTTGTTTGAAGCAGACAAATAGAGGGTGCGAAAAACGTTAATGTCCAGAATATGTCTTGTATGGTTCAGATTATATCTTATAAAGGGCTATTTTACTCTACCGTTAGCTTTGTCGATAAAATATATGGGCGACCCTTTGGTTTTCTGTGCTGAAAACGTTTCCATTTCCTATTCGTGGATTTAAAGCGATCGAATTTGTTTTGAAACGTGACGGGAATAATTCTGATAATTTATCGGCAGAATATGGAAAGTATTCATATTGGGCTCAGGAGTAGGTATAATGCGTTATTAGTAGTATCTGTTGAGTTCCATACGAACAAGAGAATGAAGGTGTTTTTCTTAATTTTTGGTGGCAGTTAAGGTCAATTTCATCCGGAGAAATGGTTGGAAACAACAGGAGCGTCACAAATCATTTTGCTGGCTCATGAAACATAAAACGACACAACGTCCAGTTATATTGGTGACATATATTTCATGTATCGAAACGCCTTTCTCTTGTAAATAAAGCGACGAACATGTATTCGATTTATCTCCTGATTGCGCGATTTATCGAGAGATCTCGGCGTCAAACCAGATTTATCTGCGCCAATTTTTTGACATAACGAGATCGTGATAGGACGACAAGGAACTGCTCGATCGAATCAATTTTTTCGGACAAAAACACCAGCATTTGTCGCACAGAAATTACCTTATTTTGCCACCCCAAATCCCCCGTTGAAAGACAGATTTTCTCTTAACTGGAACTGTGTGATAGCGCTTGTTTAAAGCAACTGCAACTTTCTTTGATCTTAAAAACTATTTTTTCTGTCAGGAGAAACTATCGAATAAAATGGGCAACGCTTAGAAATTTGCTACTTTGCCGGCTTAGGGCCCTGAAAGACGATCAGGTGCATCGGTTTCCAAAGTTTTTCTTTTTAAAGTTTCACCGGCAAATTGATTTACACGAGTCCCACCCTTGGGCCAACGCAACTGAATCATTGTCAATTGCTAAGGGAAAACTACTAAATATTAGAGTTTGGTAGGGAACTTTATTAATATTCACAATAGATAAACCGGGCGTTTGGCTTTCGAGGGTTTGAGAACGCTTTTTGCAGCAATACAAAGCCCCATTGTGCCCAACCATGTTTGGCTCTGGACTCCTGCTCTTTCACAGCGAATGTTAGTCTAAAGTGGCTTTGGATTGCGAATATTTTTTTTCTGGGAGCAAATAGTTGACTCCTAATATCTTTTCTTGAAGTTGATTTTAACTGTGTGTGTTCACCCTGTATTCTATGTAGGGTTTTATAACGCAAAAAAACGTCTGATGTCACTCATAAGCCAACTGAAAGGGTGGCGCGCGAAAACAAAACATCGGGGATGCATAAAACAAATGTTCCGGCATAATAAGAGGGAAAAAGGAAAACATGAAAAGGCTCGCAAAAGGCAAAAAAACGTTAAAGAGCGAACAGGGATAATAAGAGAATAAGCTATGTTGTTTATTCTAATGAGGCTGGCGTCAGGAGGGCAGTTGAGGGACAAAATCAGGCTTCTAATTTGCACTTGGAACACAGATAAGGGGGATTTACAAAATTAATTTTTCTTTGGGGACTGCTCTCGACGAAATTTGAATATGCCCTTTGAATTCGCTCTTATGGGCGCTGAACTCAATACTTTCACGAGATATCGTCATCACGGTAAATGGCTTTGGTAAATAGCGAGCCGTTTTACCTGTTTAGGGGCCCAGTGTTGAGGGTAAATATCCAAAAAAAAGTGGAATGCAACCGATGAAACAAGTAAATTAATTTGCATTTCACGGGCTGAAATATTGATGACAAAAATGTTTGTTCTATTTGGAAATTAATTTCATTCAAAGTTCGTTTTCTTGCACATTGACCTGCTGGTTTCCTGCAATAATTGGCTAAGGCCTAAGTAAATAAATCAGGTTATATTTAGTAGGGCATTCTAAATTCATGCAAACACCCACTTCGGAACTTTTATTTCAAAAAAATATAAAAGCCCCCGAAGAATACATATCAGATTTTGATGGAAAAGGGGAGCGAAACAAATTCCCGACAAGAAGGAAAAGTTAGATTTAATAAGGCTGTAAAGTTTTATTTATTCAACAGGGAAGAGCTTTGAAATTTCGTGCATTCGTGCGTTAGAATAAACATATTTTTTTAATACTATCTACTTTCACATACCAAATGTTTCACTTTCAATTCAAAGTGGCTGGTTCTAAGGAATGGATTTTACTGATTTTGAAACAAAACTTCCGAATTTTTTCGGCCTTCAGCTGTAAGCAATCCTGATTTATTTTCCTGACTGCGTGTACTTGTTATGATATTCTTCCGGGGTCTTACTCAAAGTGTGAAGTAAAAATTTTGAACATTGTTTATTTCATATAGCGTTTCGGCGAGACAACAGCGCCATCATCAGATTTAAAATTCAACACAAACCCATAATTGGGAAACATTAGAATCTTTCAGAAAGAGAATCTTTTTCTCTCTTTCTGAGAGAGAAAAAGAATCGAATGTTTCCCAATTATGGGTTTGTGTTGAATTTTAAATCTGATGATGGCGCTGTTGTCTCGCCGAAACGTTATATGACATAAACGAAATGAAAATAAAAATGAAAATTTGCCAATAGTCAAATTTAAGGTTTCAAGAAGGCATAGAACTAAAAGAACGTTGATTTTTACCAATCATGAGTTTGTGTAACTTTTAAATCTGATGATTGCGCTGTTGTCTCGCCGAAACGTAATGAAATAAACGATATTCAAATGACACGCAGTCAGGAAAATAAATCAGAATTACTTAATAATGTTGAGTTTAAATAGTATTCTTTTTCTACTTTTGTACTTAGTAATTTTTACTTCACACTTTGACTGAGACCCAGGAAGGATAGGAATTTGATAACAATTGCACGCAGTAAGGAAAATAAATAAATAAAGAAACAAAGCTGTTAGCAATGACCGCGAATCTCTGCTGAATTTTCCAACCACTTCAAATCGATGGGTATTGAAAAATATCAATTTAGGTGCCAAGGAAATTGGAGCCTTTATTTTCTTAAACCATTACAAGCGTCTTGGAAAAAACAACATAAAAAATTCCTGTGAATAAGCATCACGTGAATATTTTCAACCCTCTTCCTTCATTTTGCTTTGCCACAATATTAATGTATTATTCATTTTTTCTCGCACTTGCAAATGAGCAAACAACAAGGGCTGGAAGTTGAATCTGCAGTTTAGTCACCGATGTATTTTGTTGAACATTTGTAATGACGCCGAGCCTCAATGGCAAGCACCAGAGTGAACTAAGGACTTAGGAGGGAAATTGAAGTAAACCAGAAAATCAACCGGGAGTTTCTAGGTGAAATCCATCTATAATAGCTAAAATTGCCTCTAGGTTTATGTGCCCCGTTAACTCGATTATTCGACAAGGTCTTGGCTCCTTTTTTTGGAACGTTCAATTAGCTCTGGAATGTAATTACTTGAACAAGTGGTGCGGAATTGTAATTTCCATTTATCCTCAAGAAAAATAGAAGTCTTCGACAATTCTGGCGCAAAAGCGGTTAGAGAATTAATTGCAAAATTCTTTTATTGTGCAATTATTTTTGGGGGTTTTCGGAAAATTATGATGTAGAGTTTTAATTTATTGATGTTTTTCCAGATATCTGGGCCCAACAAAAATTTGAGCGGCAGCCGAGCTACACTGAGGTGAATCCTGGACAAGATGCCTACTTACAGTGTAAAGTGCTCAACAAGAAAGGATCGTGTTCATGGCAAAAGGACAATAAGGTAATTTCATTGGCGACCAAATGCGACAAAAAGCCTTCGTGTTACTAAATTCTAATAAATCTATTTCCTTTTAAAACACCTACAAAGTACATCAACTAAAAGCTCTGATCGACGCCCTGAAGCCGAACGAAATGAGCTGTATTGAAATAATGGATTTAAAGCCGATAGCTTCCGAATTATTGTTTTCGCATAATAATACTCCAGTGTGGAAATCTGAAAAAGTTTCTCGCTTTCGGAATTTTCACGGTCCAATAAATCCATCGCAATCTGGAAAACTTTTACATTTACGTCACCGAGTTTCTTCGTTTCAATTCCGAATCGCTTTTTAATCGGTTAAGTGCAATGAATCGACCTAATATTTGTTTTCTTTGCCGAACTCAAATTCATTACGGAATAAGGTGTTATTTTAATTAGTGCGATTTGAAAACATTCAACAATCTAAGTCGCGTCGACTTATTTCTTTGGGGGCGAAAGTCGCGCTTCCACGAAACAAAGCCTTTAATGATTTCGAAGAGCGCATAACAGGTGCTGGCAAATTATTCCCAACTGAATAATTCGCGAATGGAAATTGAGATTTTGAGGAAAATTATTTTCAAATATTTTGTACTGATGTAGCAATTATATTGATTGTAAGGATGATGAAGAAATGATTTAAAAGAGCCGTGGATTGCGCACAATTTCCCTCAAAAATCCGTTATGTCTTTCTGATCTGTAAATTTTCATGTGCAAATATTTTTCTCTTTTCCTACGTTTCTTCGCTGTGCAAGGATTTTGCAAAATCTCGCTTATTTCCTCGTTTAGGACCATAGAAAGGCCAAGGAAGACATCATGATTGAATATGCAAAATAGGTCCAAGATAAGGCCAATAATTGATGTACATTATAATGAATTGAATATTTTACACACATGCAATATCGGCAAAAACTTATCTTCGGAGGAAATATGGTAATCGGGCTTTGAGAGTTTTCTTTATTAAATTAGGGCCGAAACATCCACTGGCATGTTTGTCTAGTCCTCATACATAATCATGAGTATTTATCTTTTGAAATACGGAACTTGGAACTTATCTAGGGGTTTCATGTAGCTTCCGTCGCTTTATTGATAGCTTCGTTTCGTAACCGAAGCTTTTTTACCGGGACGTGGCTGCTTTGTTCATTTTGAACCTTATTTTCAGTATCTTGATTTTAACTTGCATCTGTTTTTTAACTGTTCTTCCAACTAGATCAATTATAACTTGCGATACTTGAGTTGCATTCGCTTATTTCTTCTACGCCGTCCTTTTCATGTAAAGTTTTTGTGGATAAATTCAATCAAGTTTGGTTAATTTGGGTCAGTTTTAAAACAGTCTGAGTTAAATTACCGATTAAATTGCCTGAAAAATGACCCTGAAGATAAGTAAAAGACGGATAAATAAAGTAATACAAGCGCGCTCAAGAAACAATACAGAGCTACTTTTTTTTCTTCTAGAAAATAACAATCTGAAAATGGCACGCATAATATGAAGATTTAAATCGCGCCATCCCCTTGGAGTTACTCAACTGATTGTGCCTTGAATTAACAGGCAAAAGAGAAAAGGGACAGTTGACTTGATCAACCGAGGAGTTCAGATCTATCGACCGGAAAAATAAACGGCTGTTTTATAGCCGGTCGCGTTTTATGATTTTCCATGACCACTCGCTTTGATGTAGCCTTTTTTGCAGCGCAAAAACACGCTTTTCCTGTCAATTTTAGAGAGATACGCTTTGCAACTTGGCCATAAATGATCATTAAGCCACCCGTGCTTTGGCCGATAGCGTTCCAATGCGCCATTATAGAGGGACAGAAATCAGTTTTTCCTTGAAGAAATCGCAATGTCGTCGAATTATTGGCATTAAACGTGGATTAGGAACTAATTCAAAATGAAATTTTCGTAATCAATAATTATTCCTAATCTGCGAAAAATCATTCGGCAGCATTTCCTAAGTTATCTATAATTGGCCATTAAATGCGCTATTAAGAGGGATTAAATCGGCATTTCAACTTGGAAGTCCACATTAACCTGCCTACTAAGAGCGCGCCGGTAAAAACTCCCCTGTTTTGGCAAAATTATGACTTTGTTTTCACGATTTTAGGAGCCTTTTATGTGTTCAAAAGACTCCACTAGCATAATAGTGGCGGTCTAATAGAACCATTCTGCTGTTGATCTTACAGGAGACTTGCAGCTAATAAACATTCGTCTCATTAAACTGAACTAACAAATAAATTCTTATTGACCGAAATTTTGGATAAATCTCCACTAAAATTGTTTACTGCGAGAGCTAAATGTAGTCGGTTTTATGGCCCGTTTTCTGCAAAAGTGATAAATTTGAGTAATTGCGCCCTATAAAAATTTCAGTTGTTTTGGTGCAAGCCAATGGGGTTTACTCTGCTGAATATCATTGAAGCATATTTTTGAAGATGCACATAAAGGACAATTGAATTCGATTTTGTCCTGATGGGCTAAAATCGCTTAACGCCTTTAAGGTGAAGTTTGCTTCGGGTATTTTTCCCAAATGTAATTTCATTGATTGCTGGATTATTGAGTGTTGCTTTGCACACATGAACGTGCAGTTTTATGAAAAATAGGTAAAGCATCGAACTGACACCAAATCGAGCGTAGGTTAAAAATGAAAGCCGTAATTAATGTGGGTTAAAATAGTGAAAAAATGCAAAGGGCTGCTAAGAAAACATGTCACGTCTTGAGCGGGGGTCATAAATCATCCAAAACAGCCAACCTGAGAGCATAACCCAAGTGAAACAATAGCATTTCTCATTCGTGTAATACAAGTGTAATTAGTCTCAAGAAACTTGCCACATGTTGCAACCGGCAAAATGTATTTTAAACGGCATAATGTAACCCCGAATTAAATCTCATTTGCAAGCATAAATGAAAAATAATTGCGGAAGGTTTATAACAGATAAAGTGCCGGGTTGCTAAATTAATTATACTGATCCGAAAGTCGGCTCAGTTTTAATTAGGGTATTATTTTGGGTGTCTTAAATCCTATACGAAAAATTCCGACAGAAGAAGGGTTTAGGAACATGAGAAGAACATAAGCAAGCAAACGGAAGAAGTTCTAAAGAAGAAGAACCAATCTTGTGGTGTAATTATGTATGGAGTGTAAGTCTGGGATGCCAGCACAGGAAGCAGAAGAAGAATCTTGGCCACAGGAAGAATCATAAACTAAAAAATCACCCAGAAAATCGGCATAGGATAGGATATAATGGATGAGGTCGATGGGAGACAGTTAGTAAAGCACACACAAGAAAAATACTAGATAGTGTATAAGAAAAGTGTGCAACCTAGAGACAGTCGTAGAAATCCAGACATGTATATATAAATCATAGTTGCTTACGAGGGCCAAAAACCGGGCAGATTTTGCTTCGATTTAGTGGCAAATCTAATAGAAAACATAAATGATTTTTCAGAAAAGCTTCACTTTCGTAGTAATGCGAATCAAAACCCGCAGGCTCACATGCTTCTTATCGCATTTACTTAGTCTCCCATCTTCGCATATCGTAAACATTTGTTATTCCGTCAAAAGGAGGCTGCAATGATAATGCCCAACATTAGTTCCCGTGGAGAAATATGGGCGCTCCGACCGATTGCCCTTTTGTTTTACCAAATGAATATTGAGGAAAGCGGCGAGATTTCAGAATCGGCTAATCAGAAAAGTGGCAGTTTTGTGGCTTCGAAACCGCACGTAGGAAGTGAATTAATTCGGTATTTGCCTCTAAAAGCAAAATAATTTCACTTAAATTTCAAATTTACTTTTGACTCAATAAAAATTCCAGCACACAATTTCCATATCCTCCTAGAGTCCTATGAGTATTATTTCATTGGATTTTTTCAATAATAATTTATTGATACAGGCCAATATAAATCATTTTGCTGCAAACAAATATTTGAACAATCAGCATTAACGCCATATTTGGACATGAAATGCGGTATTTGATCAAATTTAACGTGCGTAAAATGTATATGTTAATTAAATTTGGTAAATTGTTTTTAAGCCCTTAATTAAAATGTCTATGTGGTTTGGCGATATGCAAACTAGGTTCGGATATATTAGTTTTTATTTGCTAAATTATTCTCATTGGGATTTCGAATTGGTTTTTTTCGATAAAAAGGAAATCAATTAATAAAAGCACTAGTTGATTTGCAGCTAAATAATTAAGCAATAAACGTGTGCCCAACAAGTTGTTTGAGTGCTAATGCAACAATTTACTTCGCATTTTCAGAATAGCATATACGCCACATCCTCTTCAGTATTTACGCTCTTTTTGGGGTGATGGATGATCTGGAGTTAAAATGGCAATTTTTTTAACTGTGGACTCATTAATTATGCCTAAGCAGTCGAGTCCTGACTGATTATTATAGTTTGCTTTTTTCGAATTTATTTTGACACTTTTGCTCTTCAGGTTATAACTACATGAACTATTTTCCATGTTTATGCCTGATAATTCGAAATATTTGATTGCTGATAATGCATCTTCGGTTTGCTCCCGAAGATCGCTGTATTATGCCGGAAGATATGGAGCAAACAATCTTAAATCAGCCGCTATGCTTTGTGTATCTGATGTTCGGAGCGCTTGATGTTATTGTTTGCTCTTTAGTTCCTGCACTAACTTTATAACCATTTCCACTACAAAGCGTTGCAATTATGTCGGAACTGTTAACATTTACAAATTTTACTAGACCATTTCAATCAAGTGTTCGGTAAACAGTCTGCCGATCTTTACCGGGTGTTGTGCATAAATGAACAGTTTACAATATTAGCAATTAAATGAAACAATTAAACGAGGAAGTTAAGTCGAAGTTTCTCCTAACGATTTATAATAACCCAGGTGTCAGGTCTCCCTTCATGCAAGATAATTTACAGCCTCAGCATAGCTCGGGAAATAAATTACATTTTTACTTTTTAATTATTATTCTCTTTGTGCTAGCAGATAATAAATTGTACACCCTAGACTTGTATGGCCATAAAAACGTCCGACGCGACAGCATTTATACAATTTTGTTATTATGGCTTATTTGGTACTGTCGGTCTGAATTTTTGGGAATTTTAGCGGATTGAAATTGGCCAATTTTCAAGTAAAAGACGCAAAATCTGGTAAAATTATGTGTCTTGCTGAAATAGAAATGATGAATAATTTGGTGCACTTTGAGTAGCTTGAAATTTTTTCCAAAAACCTCTTCACTGTTTCAAAAATTTTCAATAAAAATCCAAATTTTTTATGGTCGAATTTTCAGCTGAATGCATTGTTTTTGACCTAAAAACCTACTCAGTACGCATATGTAAAGTGTTTTGATCTAAATAACAAAGATTCTGCCGTTAAAACTCGGGACTGCTCAAAACGCACTTAAAATAGTCGAAAAACGTGAATGATTTTGCATATGAAGGTTTTAGCGAGCTTTTTAATGAGCGTGTTGAATTTCTCGCTTTCATCGTACAAAAATTCAAGGTATTTTGAGCGACTTGATATTTCAAAAAAAAATTACTTACACCCTTTAAAAATTATTCGATTATAATTGAGAAGTTTTCAGGATTTTTAACTTAATGCATGGTTTTGACCTAAAAAGCTACCCAGTATGCACATGCATAGTTTTTTCATCTAGAATAAGAAGCACATTGTGCCTTAAAGAGCAAAACTGCTCCAGAACCGCTTCAATTGGGCCAAAATGTGAATTATTTCGAATCTGAAGCTTTTACCGTGCTTTTTCATGAGTATGTTGAATTTCCGGCTTTATTCAAATAGAAATGCTGACGGATTCGATGCTATTAAAGCGCCTTGACATTTTTCCCAAAAACTGACCTCCAACTCTTTCAAAATTTTCGAACAAAAATCCAAAATTTTTCGTGTTCAGTTTTTAAGCTCAATGGATTGTTTTTGACCTAAAAGCTCTCTACTATGCACCCCCAAACCGCACCTATGAGAGACCAAAAAAATCGCTTAAAATGGGTCAAGAATGTAAATTACTTCGGATCTAAAGCTTCTAACGTGGTTATTAATGATCGTGTTAAATTTCTCCTTCTTTTAAATCGGAATGCTGACGAATCCGATGTATTTTAAGTAACTTGATATTTTTGTCAAAAATTGACCACACCTTTGAAAATTTTCGACTAAAATTCAAACTTTTCCAATCGCATGTGTTAAGCTCAACGGATTGTTTTTGAGCTAAAAACCTCTGCAATATGCATGTGTACGCAATATGCATGAGTTCTGGCCTATAATAAGAAAGATATTGTCGTTACAGATCGGGGTAAAAAATGCGAATTGTTTTGGATCTCAAGCTTTTAGGGTACTTTTGAATGAACCTGTTGAATGAAAAAAGATGGTGAAGAATTCGATAAATTTTTGGCGACTTGGCGAAAAATTGACTTCTTTCAAAATTTTGGAACAAAATTCAACATTTTTCTTCGTATTTTTTGAGTTCAATTGCTTGCTTCCCACCTAAGAAACTTTCCAGTATGCATAGATATGTCAAGAGTTTCGGGTATAAGAAAGCAAATATGTTGTGGCGGCTTAAAAGTTGCCTGAAACGGGCCAAAAATATCAACTATTTTGGGTCTGAAGCTTCTAGAGTATTTTTCCGAGATCCCGTAGTATTTCGCGCATCGTTAAGATGAAAATAATGCAGCTTTGTAAGCATTTTGAAAGATGTGAGATTTTTGACAGAAACGTTTCTTTGTCTGTAACAAAACGACTTAGCTCAAAAACACACTTAAAAATTTTGGATTTTTAAAGAAAAATATTGCAAGATTACAATTTTCATGGCTCTAAATGATTCTAGAATGAATATCTAAATTCATTATTGTTCATGGTACAGAGAAATTTGCGAATTTGTTCCATAGTCTGGTGTGCTGTCGACTGCGCCCAAAAGTTCAAAAAAGCTGAGGCTTGCAAAATGTTTTGGCGAAAAACTTCTTTCCTTTCGATCGAAAAATTGAATAAAATAGTGCATTAACTGAAAGAAATTGGAATTTATATAGTTTATACTGAGAATACATTCGGAAAATTACATGTAACTTGAAACAAATGGTAAGGAAAAACCGTCGACACAATTCGAAAGAGTAACAAATCCCAGGCCGTGTTACCCTAATGCACAATCTCCTGGAATGACAGATAAAATATATACTTTGAAAATACCATTACTTTACCTTTCAAAGAGATGTGGTCTCGATAAGTCTCTATCAACTTCGGTCATCTTTAATTCAACCTCAGAAGAACGGGTACATTCTTTTTTGCCTCAACGAATATATATTGGCCTTAAAAGAAAAATTGAGGTACAGTGGTTGGTTTTGCGGCTGAAAATGGCCCGCATATTTATTTCATCGGCCTAATGGATCAAATCCCAATATGTTTCACTAGTTTAACCGTTTTTTCCTTCTGCTCTCTACTGTTCAGTTAAAATTCAATTTGATCCTCCTCTAATAGCCAAGATCGCAGGAAAATGTCGCCTTTTAACTTTGATTAATATTTTACTGAGCCCTAGATGCGAATTAAACTGGATTAGATTTACGTTCGTCTGCATAACATCTTCATCCCCATTAAGGAAGCGTAGATTAAACGTAGATCCATCAGGGGTATTCCGAAATATGTGGGTAATTGCAGAGTTGTTCTCATCAAGCCACCATATATCCCGGTGATTATAAATCACTCGTAACGTCGACTAAAATATGCGGAATCACATGTTCGTCGAGGAAAACTTTGCCGATTTAAATTAGAGGAGATTGTCAAGGAATTAGTGATACAATTCGCTCAGGATTTAAGATGCATTAGACTTTCTATTAGGAACTCATGTTCGAGGAGAATCCAAGTTTGTTTAAGTAGTTTTTCTCAGCTTACTGGAGTTTGACGACTCTAAAATTTAAAAAAGCTTTCTGATTCCGGATTCATTTACTCTGAAGTAACAATAAAGGGCGAAAAGTGATGCGAACAGTAAACCAGGTGAATTTATGGGGATTATTAAAGCTAACCTTCTCTAAACATGGTTAGCGTTTTTAAAATCCAGGGAAAGCTACTGAATATTTACGACTATGTAATCACCAAAGTTAATAAAGGAAAATATTGCCGGTTGCAACAAAGTACCATCAGCCTCGTTGGCGCGTGTTTTAAATTGAAATTTGTAATAAATGTATCCGCTATTTAAACCGCATTATAACAGGTACAAGTTGTCATTATTGTCGATAATGCAGCTGCATAATATAGGTGTCCAAATCGCATATTATTCAAATAACTAAGCCCATGTGGGGCCAGAAGTAGATAATTTTGGATTACTTCATCAGAACACTTTATAGGTGAAATTGATACAAAACTGATAAACTAAACTACAATTGCAGAATCCGATTTTTTATTTTATTTTGTTAATAATGCACAGTTGTGCATTATTTTTTGCATAATTGGAGCATTGTTTATAAGGCTGAATCAAATGGGATGATGAATGAAAATCTAAAACAGTAAACTGCACTTAACCCACAATATGCGACGACTGGTGCAGAAGATGAAGGGAAATGAAAGGGTGGAGAAGCTTAAATAACACCGAGAAAAATGGGAAGTACTGCAGAAACGTTTTAGAACATTTGCAACAAGCCACCTAACAGACAATGGGAATCAGACTAAGACATCTGAGATTTTGAGTTTTGTGGAGTAAAGAAGAAAGTTGAAGAATAGGGAAAAGAAATACGCAGAATTGCATAAGAAGATAGTGAAGCTATAGAGGCGCTGGAAAAGAAGTCCGACAGCTTTCATATGCATAAGAAGATTAATGTTGTAAAAATATAAAAGATCCAGATGGAAACATTACGAAAGAAAAATTGAAGAAATGTAAAATATAACTCTTGGCACTCTTGTGAGGACAAACACCTTGTAGACCTGCAGCTGAAAAAACACACCTTTAAAAATTCTTACTGGAAGAAGATGGCAAAAATGCCGAAAAACTGCGAGATTATCATCAGCAGCATAAAAAAGAAAACCTTTGACACAAATACATCCTACTGTTGGACAGTCACGTGCAATCACAGTAATTATTATAGTAATAATTTCCGTTTGCTTAACAGCCGAGTTCGAACGCGACCAAGAAAACGCGAGCCTGCCAATCAAACGCCAATTAATAACCACGAAATATTTCAAACATCAGTACAAGAAAATTGGAGATTCCGTACAGTTCGGATGAAATATGCAATGCGCAAACACGAAATCCGGATTGGTGTAATTAAAATTTATTGATAATTACACCTAGACGTATGCACTAGATGGAGCGTATTCAGAAATTTATATGACGATGAGAATAAATCACGAATAGGTATGACAGATTACAATTAGCCGGCTTAATTAAACAGATACTTAGCAGGTATTGTACTGTATTTAATTAAATTATGTATAATAATCTGGACAGGAATTTGTTCCCAAAGTGAATTGTTGGCCGCATTAGACGACCACTTTTCAATCAAGAAAAACGAGCGACAGTTTGCTGGGATTTATCGCAAACTTCTTAATGAAACGTGCCGAATGAACGCAAAAAAAACAGTACCACAAAACCGATTTCCTTGAAGTGTAAAAGAAATATGAACGTATTAGGAAAAATTCAATATGTACTCAAGGAGAAATATCGCTAGGTCGGCATCTGGGGTTTACTTTATGTAAAATATCGGCGGATATAAATTACGTGGCAACTCGGGTTGCCAATAAAAAATTGCTTTATAAATGTCTGGAACGCAAAGAGAATGAATAATTTCGGTCCCGTATTAAAAGCGGGGTTTCGGCTTTTGGCGAATAAGTCATCGATCATCTGATAAACATCATTATCTTTGAAAGTTTCAAACCACGGAAAACTTGAAAAATTGACGGCGAAAAGACATGACCGAGTCCAATCTATATTGCGCAAATTTACCGGAAAACACTCGGTATTTGCCTTCAAAGTTGAACACAACTGAAGTTTGTTTAATTAATTATTTCTTAATAATTTTGAAATTTTTTGAAAATTTTGGATCAACTTTCATTAATAATTACAAATTTAAACCAATAATTTGGTGGCGTTATATAGATAACGTATTCTCCATTTACAGTCATGGCGAACAAAAACTTGATGAATTTTTATCGTATCTGAATAATAAAGAACCAACAATTAAATTCACTATTGATAAAGATCACCAAATTCCTTTTCTCGATACACTAATTTAGAAAAATTTAGACAATTTCGAAACCTTGGTCTATAGAAAACCTACTAATACTAACCGATATT
>NW_026019016.1:888509-891907 GCF_020466585.1 Dendroctonus ponderosae | reverse complement strand
TACACTATTTTTTCTTGGTTCTAGGGAAAATTCTATTGTATGTACTTTTCAGTTTCTTTGGCAGAATCTTTTTTTATCTGAATTTAAATTTACTGGTTGAGATCCCCTTAATTGCTGACAACAGTTCTTTGTTTAAATCATTTAAATGTGACAACGTTTAGGAAAAATCGACGTTCATGCACTTGCACTCACCCAGCGTTTTCCTAATTGGATTGTCACTTTCCACCCGCGAAACTTTTCTCGTATATCTTTCGAGCTTTTTGACGTCTGCCCTAAAGTTGCCAGCTCTTCAAAATTATTAATGGTCGCATTCCAAATGGTATCCATCGATAATAACAGGAATTAACGTTCGGAACTAAATATGTATAATTCCTTTAAAAAGTATAAGTTTCCAACATTCATTCGAGCATCAACCAGGATTTTCAGTATGGTAAAATTTTTCAAAGCAGCAATTCAAGCCACTTTCCTCGAGATTATTGCTTTGAACGTTGAGAAACTACATCCACACTTGCCGTTATTCCACTGAAGATGCTTTAAAAGCGCAATAAACTGGGCCGAGTGCTAAAAAACAGCTTTAAAAACAATGTTCTTAAATTTTGATTAAGTTTGAGTTCACGACGTGGTGTCGTCTCAGGCACCTGCTGCATGATACAAGAAGATCCTTTATTGGGATATAAATTTGTCAACATATTTAATAAAAGGCCCTACGTTTCCAGAAGCTTTTGTGTAATTAGCATTTTTATTTACTTGATTTTAATGCAGATTTATAGTGTTTTTGCCAGCTCAGCAAAAAAATCAGAAAAAGTCTGAAAGCGGTGAAAGTTTAAAGGAAATTAGCTCGAAATATTTTCATTGAAATATTGATCGTGATTAAATTAAAAGCCCAAACGAAAACATACAAAAATGGGAAAAACAATTTGCATGGCGGTAAAGCGATTTTAGTGAAACCAAATATTTCATGAACAACGGACCGAAAGAATTCGTGATTTTTAGCTGAAAATGCGAAATGTAATATACAAATCATTTTCACAATTTTCGGTGAATTCCATTTGGTGGAATCATTTCCAGTAAGAAAAGTAAAATAGCAATTTATATTCCCTTAACCGAAAAAACATTAAAAAGTTCCTCGGTAGTTAGCCAATCAATTGGAAAAACAATTAAAAAAGTAATCAAAGTTTATTCAAGTTTTCGGTTTCTGTATTGGTCGATTTGATACGTATTATTGACTGAGATAATTGTTTGCTCGAGTAAAATAACTTTTGAAATTGAAAAGCCGCCTACTGGTTTTTTAAACGAATTTTTTTTAACGCAATTCCGTAGAAACCGGCTTATTAACAAGTTCAATTCATTCAGAGGAATGCAAACCAGTCGATCTCCATTATACGGAAATGAATCCCTTCGAAATTTTCTCCAGCTTTATTGGGATCCTCATTATGATTCACTTGAGTCTTTCTTAATTAACAAAATTAATTTGTAAAATTTAATATGCCAATAACGCCCTAACAGCTTTCCCTTGTTTTCCGAGCCGAAGGTTTCCAAGTTTTTTCACTTTATTAACCCGTATAAATCCTTTATGTTTTTCGTTCGCGATTTTATCCTCTAAATCCCCTTCCTCAGGTGCGGCCTGATCCGGCTACTTCCATAATAAAGTGTGGCAGATTTTTCTGAATGATTAAAGGATTTTTTCCGGTCAGTCTAAAATGTTCCAACAACAAAATGTGGAATAATAACTTCTGCTTGATTTCTGTAATTAATTTTCGTCCATTTACATAATTTTTTGCTGCTATTAAGCGCTTAAATCATCCTGCTTCAGACGTTCTTCAGCCACAAAAATAATCTTGCTTGAAGCAGAAATTTGCTATTTGTGCACTGCATTTTTTCATCTGTGTTCTTGTAAATTGTGGGGTTTGCATAGAATAGAATTCGCCTATTTTTAGACGGAAATATCCCATGGGATCTCTATATCTTAGGGATGGTTAATGGTTAATTTCGTCTCCAATTCAATTTACGTGCAATTTAGTCTTCTCTAACTGACTATAGAGCAGATGAAGTTACCAAAGGTAAACTGCTCAACAAATGAATTAAACATTAGGATCAGCTATTGCAATCACGTTCCAGTTGAGTGTAATATAATCATAAAATACACCTATTTCGCAGCCCATAACTCTCTAAAAACACGTCGAAAATTCAAGACACGGAAGCGCCAGGAAATAAATACCGAATCCAATAATTCGTTTCATTGTGTTTAGATTTAAATGCCCTAAATGGGATATGGGGATACATAAATCCCGTCACAAGGAGCATTTCGCATGGATATGCATAGTCAGGAGTGAATTTTATATGCGAAACTTTTAGTTTGTTGGACGAGTCTGGAAGGAGTCGGTTGCGCTTTTGAGGCACAAATTGATGAAAAACTCATGGTTTCCCGCCTGGATGAAATGAACAGTAATTGAATGTCGCGTGTGTTGAATTATTTGCAGTAACTCCTCACATTTAATTCGGTAAATTAAATTAAACGGCAGCCATTAATGCTTTTGAAGCCGCAATTTTGAGTAGACTTAATTTCCCGGCAATTAAAATCCAATATTCTAGCTGAATTAGTGTGGGTTGAAGTTGCACTAATTGATCACCGATTGAATATTGATAAACCATTCAGTCCCCTGTTGGTGAGTCGGATGAAAATGTTGCAGTTTTGCGTCTGGAAACTTTGCCAATTTTTTGTATGCAACTTTTTTGCAGCCAATGGGAATGTATCCTCACAAATACGAGTGGATATCGTCCAGTCAACAGAACGGCGATTGTTCCATTTGGATTCGAGCCGCCCAATTGGAATTCGACGATGGAAGTTGGGAATGTCAAGTAACAGCCAGTGACTTTCATACGCAGGATGCTCTCACTAGTCACCCAGTTCGACTTGTTGTTCGAGGTAAGTGCCTGCGATTTAAGCCTCCTAAAACGTCTAGACTAACAGGCAAAATCCGAAAATTAAGCTAAAAAAATCGCTTAGGGCGTCTAGAGCTGGAAAAAATTCAAGAGGGGAATGTTCAAGCCTGAAATCCGACACAAAGACTTGTTTAAAGCTAAAACAACTAGTGGAGAATACGCATATGTCTTCTTCAACTGGCATTTTCAGCAAAAAGTTTCCCCGCCTAGGGCATTATGTAAATGACCGACTTATTTGCACAGTGTTCCCCAACTTTTATTACTCAGCTTTGAATCCGCCTTATTTTTCTTGCTGAAGTGTCGATTTTATCTGTGATATATTTGCGAAAGAAGTAAATGGAAGGAGAACACACAGTTTTTACATAAATCGCCTGCTTTTTTAACGGAAACTTCCAGTACATTTCAGTGCCTGTCTGTTAGTTCGAAGTTGTTTGCGAGTTTTATTAATTTATATC
>NW_026019016.1:877495-888329 GCF_020466585.1 Dendroctonus ponderosae | reverse complement strand
GCCAGCTGTTGGCTCGGAATTCCTAATATAACCATGCAGACAAAGTCGGATGATCGAAGCGAATGCTAAAAAGCGACAGAATCCGTTAATTGGCCCAGTAGCTTTTCGCCACTTGTGCCAACAGCGGTTTAATAAACTAAGATTGGGTTTAGTAACTTGGCCCCTATTGAATATGTAATGTAAGTTTGCGCGGTCTCGGTTCGGGATTATGATCAGAATGCTGCGAATTAACACTGCAGATGGGAGGCGAAAACCGAATTATTGGCTAGGATTATTGGACGATATTAGACTGGCTTGTCCAGCTGATTTGCCACGTTTCTTTACTGCTTTGGGGACTGGGGAATTAAAAAAAAAATTGGCAWWAATTGCGAGAGAAGACGATAAGGTGATCGGTGAGTTTGCTTGCAATTGGGTCAATCAGGAGATTTTGAGAAGTTTTCAAAGTTTCAAGTCAAGTTTCTGTTCCTCAGTYGTGAGTTCAAAAATCGACTGCTCCCCATCTAGACAGGACAGAAGCTCGATTGTTTCCATGAATATTAGCAACAGCCATATTAAAATTCTGGACGAGATTCAATTTTGATCAACTAACAGTCTTCTGAGGAGTTTTCAAAGTTTAAAGCCGATTTTTTTGCGACTCATACCGGAATTGAAAATATTGTCGCTCCGCAATAGAAACTATAAACGCACGATTTTTTCCATCAGCATTAGGAAGAGTCTTGTTAACATCATCGACTAGTTTCGATCGAGCTGTAAAGAGGTTGTGGAGGAATTTTCAAAATTTTAAGTAACCTTTCGTTGCATCAGACCGGACTTGAATGTTCGTCTGTACCAAACTGGAAGAGATAGAAGCACGATTTAAATTGCCTCAACAGTGAGTTTTGTTTCAGTCAGAATACTGAGAAGCGTTTGAGAATATTTCAAAATTTTAGGCTCAGTTTTGGTGCCTCGGTCCGGAAGAAATACAAGCGCAATTTTTTTCCTCAACCGTTCGGAAGAATCAATACGAAGAATACGAATCACGATTTCAACCCGAGTTGTTTGCCTCGATCCAGAATCCGGAAACTAGAAGAGCTTGAAACGCAACTTTTTCGAACAGTGAGGAGAGACCCAGTTAAGATTCTGCGTGATTTCAGTATCAATCGAACCATCGAGCTTAAGAATAATGAACTAATACTCCACTTAGCAAGTTGGCACATTTTGAAAATGTAATGCGGTTTTACTCGGGCAACATTCCAAATGTTGCGGAATTAACGCCATGTTTGGTGCAAGCGAATTACACCATTACGAGCTTATAGTTGATTTATTAAGCAAAACCAAACATCTGGCCCATTTCAGATGCTCCCAACGCGGCTGCAAAGAATTTTTCGTGAATAATTGCAACTGTGTAGTAAAATCCTCATATTATGTGCCGTATACACTTATGTACGCCCCAGTGATTTAGCACAAGCTTTTCCGGCACGTGTTACCTATTAAATCCATCCTTAGATTAATACATTCTATTTTACCGCTTCATTATCTTTGGGTTTCCGAGTTTAAATTGGAGCCCATATATTTCGCGGCAAACCAATTTTAGTCAAATGTTTAATCGATATCCACTTAGAGGTTTTACTTTTCAGTCTTCTTTTGCCATTCCTCCTGCCGGCGAAGCGATCGAATAAAATGACTGCGAAATGCAAATGTGCAAAAGTAAATTACTGAGCGAATAATTTAGTTTAAGCGGGGTTTTATTGTTTCTTCCACCACCCAAAAAAATCTACAAATGGATTATTGATTTTATAGGCTGGAGTGGAATTGAGGAAAATGAATACAATTCTGTTTTTATTTGTTGGCGTTTTCAAAATTTGGTTTTTATGAACTATTTTTTACAGTACTAACAAAAAAAATGTGCACCTAAGTCGTCTGAAAGGCAAAATCCAGATAGAAAGAGAACACATTGGATGCTGAAGGCGGGAGTAAAATGCGTAATTCATATGAGCGAAAAAAGGACAGCGAATAAAAGGCGCGGTAAGGAAAGAGAGAACGCACGAGATGTGATTGCTGGAGGCGGAGCTAAAGCGGGCGATCTACATGAGTGCAAGAAAGCCTGCGTGTAAATGGCGCGCAAAAGAGAGATGGAACCCTGGACTGACTGGACTATTTATGCGATTGCCATTAAGCCATATTTTATTTTACTGCCTTGGGTATCTATCCTTTTCTTTCGCGCGCTGTTTACTTGTTGGCCTTCTTGCAGTCATAGAAATTTCGCGTTTTAGCCCCGCCTTTGGCAATTGCATTCCATGTGTTCTCTGTCTTTTTTCACCTCGCCTTTAATTCGCTCTTCTTTCACTCATATATGTAGGTCTCGATTAAGCCCCGCCCCTTCCAGTATTTTTGCTCTCTTTCATGAGCTCGCGGTTTACGCGTTGGCCTTCTTCCACCCATCTAGAAATTGGCTTTCTGTGAAAATGTGTGCCAGAAATGTTCAATAGATCCATTGAATTTACGTATATTTAGCCGGAATAATTAAGGAATATAATGACGTGATAATTAAGTGGACACCATCGAACAGGACCGTAAACCTTTCGCCCCACACATGCCAAGCGGACGGGGGTTGTCATAATCAAAATTCAATTTATCACATTTTCGGAGAAATTCCGCAAACCGACTTCAAACTTTCGATATCGGGGACGGAGCTCACTTATTTTGTCACTCGTAATTAATTAAAAGTTTGGGAAATTTCTACTATGAACCCGCCATACCGTACGCTTGACCTTTTCGAGTTTGCAACTTTAATTAACACTTGGTTTTGTATAATGTGGGGATTTTTTGTTCAGTTGAGAAAGTGTGCGATGCATTAATAAAATTTGCCTAATTAGCGTGGCGTTTGGAACTGAATTTGCCACTTTTTCTATTGCTTATTTCCTTGGGAAATTTTCTTATTTGGGCACGTTGGCTCAAATATTGGGGTTTGGACAATATCCAACATTTTTCTGTTTTCTGTTGTGTATAAATCACAAATTCTTCGTCACATCGAGCTCCGATTTGCGTCGCTTTCTTGCTTCTGTTGAAACTGGCGCTTCATGCAGTTTTCCATTAAACGAACCGATTAAGATTACGTTTGAAATCAAACTGGCCTTTATAAATCACCTATTCTTTAGTGTGTGTAATCCTTTCAGCTAAAGTGATATATCTAGGCATTGTTATTGGCTGACACCTTTGGCGTAAGTTGGGGGATTATTCAAATAAAATATTCATGAATTGCGTGTTTGGATTCAGATTATCGCTGGTTGATGTTTGCTGGAACATTCCGCAGGCCCGATTTTAAATAACTTCTGATAACTACGTAGTTTAGGTGTAGTTTAAAAACTGGTTAGCCTCAATTTGCAGAATGTGTTTTGCCCTTAAGCAAGCAAACGGATGTAGAATTTTCATTGAACCATTAGTTGGATATTTTTATTTTAGTGTTGCCGAAAATTGTCTTCTACAGGTGATTTTGTTGGTCTGTTGTTGGTTCTCTATAGTCTAATTCTAACAGAACACAACGGGTTTTTGAAGTCGGGAAATGTCTCAATTTCTGATGTATTTATAGCCATAAAGCTGCCAAAAGGAATTGTTTATCGAACAGTAGATTCCCCATAAAATATTAACGTATCGCGTGACTCATTTGGTTTAGGGGCCGTTTTTGTCTTTGCTTTCGGCCGATATACCGAATTTATGCCTTTTTTAATTAAGTCGAATGTGTTAGATGCGTGTTTATTTGGTTGAAATGTAACCGGTAAAAAACAGCTGTCTAGATAAAACCACTTCTGTGATTTTGTCCGAAATTTGCTTAACTAATTTATGGAGATTTTCTAATTTGTCACTTGCCTGCGGTTTTTTCAACATGCGATGGCACAGAAATACAGCAATTTGCTTATTCTTGTCTGGTTAGTTTCGAGCTTTGAATGAAAATTTGAACTCTCAATTTTCACTAGTTGATTATAGATTTGAAGTACCTACTTTTGAGAGCCAAGAATGTTAAAATCAGGAAACTCCCCATGAAAATGGTTTTTATTTCACGGGTGCTGCAATGCGATTAGAGTAAATAATGGCGTCTTGTGCAATGCTTTAAGTGGGTCATTATTTATTTTCTCGACCCCCATTTAGAATTAATATTTCATCCCCAGGAGCACACGAGGAGCGTTTAAAAGTCCTGCATATCTATAACTAGTGACGACTTTTCCTAATTAATTTCACATTAGGATGATTAATTTTTTCTGAATAGCAACGGAAATAAAATATTCAGCATTTGCGTGCCACCTATTGCCTCATTTGTTATAGATAATTTTCCATTTAGTTGTCGGATATACCTTGAACTTTATATGGGCTTTTATGTTTTATGGGGGAAGCTTTGGTGAGTATCCGGGATTAAGCAGTTTCTATTTCTGGAAATAAATATCCAGAAACCAAGCAATGGATACAGGAGTCGCTGTTTTATTTTTCTGAGACATTTCTGACTATTGCCAGCAATTCACAAGAATTTTCGGCTCAGTTTATGTGAAAAACAGGGCTTTTCTACTAGAAATTCTTTATAGTTTTTAATTGTTTGTTAATTTTTCTTTGATCTCATATTTTTTATAAACCGCCAGTATTCTTTTGATTTTTTCTAACCAGTTGAAAATGTCGTTGTGTTCTTGTCTCTTCATATTCAACCATCTGTGGTTTAACTTTTGTTTTTGGTTTTTTCAATTCATACAGCCCAATGTTCCACCAATAATTCTTCTTTCTGTGTCTTCTCTCTTGTATACCTTATGCTTATGTGACTGAGACTTTCAGTTATTTCATTGCTAAATTCTTATGGTCGTTGTTGATACTATTGTGTTAAACTCTCGTTTCTATTTTGAGTTTGTAGGTGCTTTAGAATAGCCAACGTTTCGATTTTTTATTCAGGTTTTTGTCAGGCCTGGTTGGACCTAAATAAAGGGTCAAAACCAGGGTTTTTGGTAGAAAATAAAATTAGTTTGAAACCAGTTCCCAACCCAGTCTCAGAGCCAGAGTCCAGATAATATAATAAATGTGATTAATGGCTGTAGGGGAGGGAATTGCAGGCTTTGTTAGAGTAAATATTGTAATAATTTTGACCAAACTGCACAAAACAATCTAATTAATACAAGGCGAAACTAGCGGTCGCCTCCGGTTCTCAAAACCTATTATTAATGCTCGAAGAAACTTACCTTATAATTAATTATATCCGCTAGATATATGCCTGTTTATTTGTCATATCGCAAACAAATCCAATTTAACTTAGCAAACTATTTCAAGCAGCTGGATAATAGGGAATAACGGGTAGCTGGCCGTATTTGCATAGTTGTCGCCCTAAAAATTCCTGGAAATTTTCCGGTGCTTAATCAATTCGGCGTGGATTAGTGGAGGCTTTGCATAATCAGTTCCGGATCGCAGTGAGGCGATTTTTAAGGAAACATTAATTTGGGCCAGCAAAGGCCAGTGAAAGCAAAGGGTCAGCGCTAAGTTGTGAAATAGACACCAGCTAGCCATTGTTTGATTATAATTGAGGTACAGGCGTGTGTTATGGCTCTTGGGTCGGTCCAACGGGCCGAAACACCTTTTGTTAATTAACTCTAACGTTGTCAAGAGGAGCCCTAAGTAGAGTGGAAACGGCTCTGGATGTGCAGTCTTTTGGAACAATTTCTGGATAACATTCTGCGTAAAAAATGCCCGATCACAGCAACCTTTTGCAGGTATATCAGCGATTTATATGCAGATCTGGGCCTCCCCTTAGTCCTTCGTTCCCTTCCGTTTCCATTTCCAATTCAATCATCCAAATGATGTTCTTATCCATTTCTTGCGTCCATTTCCATGCACCTTAAAGAATTAATTTTAAGATCCTAAGTCTGGTTTCTATTGCCTGTATAATGTTCCGATAAATTCCCGCTTAGCTCTTGTATGGAGTCTATGGCATATCCTGATGTATGGGGAATTACTGGAAAAAGCTCACGATACGGTCTGAAAAATGTTGTTTGTGCCATTTCGAAAGCATGTCGCTGACATTTCTTAACAATGAAAATGTGCCTCTTGCGACTTTTCAGCTAAAAGCATGAACATCGTCTTCTGGCACTCATTCCGCCCGATTTATTGCAAAATTTCACGATTTTAACCGACGACAGGGCATGTGAGTAGTTGAAAAAATCTGTCCAGTATTTTATAAACTGGAAAAATCAGTTTTCAGGGATTTATTTCGTAGTAGTGACGAGGCATCGGCACACGGATTCGGCTCTAAAAGCCACTTAACGAACTTGGCGAGAAACATTTCTGAACAATCGAAGACAAAATAGTGGAAACGAAATTAGCAGTGTCTTTGTGTTGGAAATGGCATAACGGGAAAATCAGATTTCGAAATGCTTTGTGTTGAGAATTTTCCCCGCATAACGTCCGCATTCGAGAGGTTGTGCTGTACTCATTGTTCGGAATAAGTCGATTCAGTGGCGTTTCGTTTACCGAAAAAACGGTGTCCAAATGGCAGGAAATTTATTTTAGATCAGTGGTTATCACTGGAAAAGTCGCAATTTTCTCTAATATTTGGTGTCAGCTTTTAGACAAATTTAAAGTAAAGACCTTTAACACCCTATAAAGTGAATTTCGGCAAAAATTCCTCGCTGGGACTATCGTCAATTCCTGGACCTTTTCTATTTCTCAGCTTTTGCTTCTTTCAGCAACATAAACTCCATCTTCACGATTTGAACCTTTCTTCTTCCTCATGCTTCTTCTGCTGCTGATAGGATGTTTTGAAGCAGTTTCTTCCATGCATCCTCTATTTGCGATTGATTTTATCACTCAGTCCTCTTCTGAAAATCCAAAACACTGGTTTTCAACTTGCTCCGCTTTCGTCTTCGTCCTCCTCCTCACACTCACAGTAAACGTGGCAAATTCAACCCAATCAAGTAAACTTCCGTGTGTCCTCAGGAGCATTTTCTTTGCATTTCTTCGGTGATTCAAAAATCGAGTTACCATCTTTGCTCAATTATTGCTGCCTTTAAAGTCCTGCTTCGCTCGAACAAATAGCATCAAACAGCTGAAAGTTGCCAAAGAAGTTGGGCTGGATTCAGTGAAATCTGCGGTGCGAAAGTTGCAAACATTGAAAATCGAAAAAAGCTGCCTAGTTCGAAACCAGTTCGTTCTTGTCCGGTTGGAAAAGGTGGATGGATGAAGCTGGTTAGGCATATCGATAAATAAACGGGGAGATTAAGCTGTACAGTGCAAAATTGAGACCAAACCATTTATTTAAGAAACCAGTTTGACCATTAGTTTTAGCGAATGGGAACAAACGTACTCGCCGCGAAATTTATTCCTCCCGCAATCGGTTAAAAAATGGGCAAGCTGCCGAAATTCCCGCCGTTTACAGGAAACAGCGTCCAATAAAATACGTGTTCTATCACATCCTGTTACTGTTTTAACAAAGCCGGATTTCGTTTCTTAGCCCAGTTAGTGGCGTGGTTTGAGAAATAAAACAACGTTGATAAATTGGCAAAGGTTGGCCAACTGTTTCCTTTTATTGCCCGCACAAGAGGTTTGTTCAGCAAGTTAAATATTGAATTTTCTAATAAGTTTTTGCTGTTTGCTCCCTCTCTGATCTATTGGCGTCTTTCGGATTAAATCTACAGCATGAGTGGGATTAAACGATCGGATGATAGCGTGGCTGTGTTGCCCAAACCCGGCACAAAAATTGCCTTTGACATCAAGCAAATTTAACCCCATTCACGATTAAACATGGAAATCTGCTCTCCGTCCCCGTGTAAGATCAATGCGCAATTTGTTGGAATAATTCCACGTCAATATTAATCCATATTCCATGGCACCAATTGCATTATGCACCAAAGACACATAAATTTGAGTTAGGGGGACTTCCATTCACATCTGTTAGCATTAATCCGCATTTACTACCAAATAAAGCAGCTTTGAGGAAGGTATAAGTATCACTAATTGCCTCTCTGATGAACTGAATTTAAAGAAAATAATTATTGGGAAACGGGATTTTCAAGGCGAAGCTTCATTAGCAAGTTTGATAACTATATGGAAAATCATAGGCATTTTAGACATGTTTTTTCCGTGCACCTTTCGCCTATTAAATAAATACCGCGCAAAGCATTTTTCCAGTTCAGTAAACGTCCAGTATATCGCAATTTATCATTTACTTTTCAAACAGTTTCAGCCAGCCATTTCAACCGAAATTTTTCCTTACAAAAATAGCAAGCCGAGCGTTTTACTTCTTCGGTTCAATGGCAATTTACTGATCTGGAGAGTGCACTTTTCTTGCGACAAACTTTATGTTTACACTCGATTGCTAGCCAGTAAAGCTGATGTAGAGTTTGAAAAGTGAACGGAATTGCTACATTTGGCTATAGAAATGTGAACTGTGAAATCTGATTGAGTAATGAAAATCGACATTTTTCTCACGAAAAGGACCGAAACTCACTGTTCTGGAAGTCCTTTGCTCATATTTTTCAGGAGTTTATTTTTTTTTTCTTTCCAACCTTTTACTGTATTTGAGTTCGGTTCTCGCTTTAAACATTGGCACAGATTTGGAACTGAGACTAGTTCATTAACAGTGATAGAGAAAACTTGAAAAATCATTCGGCTTAAGGTGCAGAAAAACTGTATTAATTTTCATTAAATTGCTTAAATTAGAATAATCTCTGCTCTGGAGCTTTGTTAAAAGCTTTCCCCGCTTCGAGCAGGACGCTCTGGATATTTTTAAATTAATGGCTAAAACGATGTGCGCCGTTATATTTTACGGCGACAAGAAAACCTCTATGTGAAACCCCGTATTTAATTAATGTTCTTCATGAGAATACATCATTTACCG
This sequence comes from Dendroctonus ponderosae, assembly GCF_020466585.1. Lineage (NCBI taxonomy): Eukaryota > Metazoa > Arthropoda > Insecta > Coleoptera > Curculionidae > Dendroctonus > Dendroctonus ponderosae. The sequence goes on along the minus strand of NW_026019016.1, from coordinate 879,490 downwards.
AGATATGTTTTCAACCTGCCCTAATAGTGGAGGAGTCCTAGTGGTTGATGGGACGTTTTTCATTATTTGCTGTTGAGTAGAATCTTTTTTTATTTTATATTTTCTTGCACGATTTTATGTTAAATTGTCTCACGTTTTTGCAAGGCGATTTTTGATACGTTTCATGGTGCAAATTCTCTTGAATAAGTGGACAAAGTTGAAATTTTCAATCAGCTTCAGAAAACTTTTCATAATTTTGCAAAACTGCGCTTGAGTTTTGTCAATGTTTTTCCAGGCCGGAGTTTGGAATTTATATATTTAGAAGCTGGCCAAATTTGGGTGCTTTTTCGCTTTTTGTAGCACAGGGTTTGTTCTATAAACGACAAAACCTTAGAGTTTAAATCGTCTTCAGGAAATTTTCCAGGATTTTTTCCAGAATGTAGATATTTAAGCAAATCGCAGTTAGACATTTATTGCCTCAAGAACTTGGAAAGCGGGAAAGTCACTTTTCTTCTACATTTGGAAGAATTTTTTTGAAATTTTTGTTTATCCAGGCCGAAGTTTGACAATTGTTTCTTCAGAGATCAGGCAAATTAGAAAGTGACTTTTGGATGTTTTTTTTTGAGCATAATAGGGTTTCTGAGTAGAAAAAGTGTAGATTTTCAGTCATTTTCCTGCCGTTTTAACATTTTGTAAAATTTGCGATAGAATTTCATGGCTCCCTATGCCGGACTAAGTTTGGCATTTTTTTTCTTAGAAACTGGCAAAGTGAAAAATTCACTTTTGATTGCATTTTTTAGGGAAATATACGTCCAATTTGCAGAAAAAGTTTTGATTTTGAGGGCAAAGTTTTGAATTTTTTGTTGAAAAAATCATTTGTTGAAAACGTTTTAGTTTTAAGACGATGTCAAGGCATTTTTGAGATTTTTTAAAATTTTGTTATACAACTTTGTGGCTGTTTATGCAGGATTAAGTTTGAAATTTATTTTCTCAGAAACTAGAAGAGTTGGAAATTTGCTTGCCTACGTCAGGGTATTTTTGAATTTCTGATTACATGTGTGCAGTAAAGCTTTGTGGCTATTTATTCAGGCCTCAGTTTGGCATTTATTTTCTCAGAAACTAGAAAAAATTTAAATTCACGTTTCGGTGCATTTTGTAGTGCAAAGTTTGCTGAATTTTGCGTATTTTCAAGTATGCGATAAAACTGATTTTTATGAAATTAATTTTGATGAAAGTTTGGCATTTATTGTCCAGAAACTGGTCTGCTCGATCAGTGAAAGCTTCGCTTTTCAGACATCATCAGGCAATTATAAAAATTTCTGGTCATTTTTGTTGCATGTCTAAAACATGTCGTCTAATTACAGTGTTGATGAGCTAAATAAAGACATTTTTTTTCGTGGTGTTCTACGGTCAGTTTAGAGCAACAAAAATAATCAAGGTTGGGCTTTCATTGCATAAGTTCACAATTTTTATGGTCCACTTTCTGTGTGTGTTAATATCGCAAATTCAGTAGCGATTTTCGTCGTTTCTACGGTAAAAAGCTACCAGTGCACATAAAAAAATGATATCGCCCATTAACGTTGACATAGTACGACAAGCCGTGCATCCTTTCCGGCTGCTAAAAACACGGCATACGAGGAAAATAATCGGGAAAAGGCGTATGAAGATAGCTGGCAGATGATTTTAATGCCATTCGGGTCGAAGACAATTTATAAGTCTGGAAAGTGCACTTTTGAACCGCCAACATTTGTTATTTACAGCCGGCCGGAGGCGGATAAGCCGGATGTTTGTATGGAGTGTTCCGTGTATCTATTGGCTTCGTACTGGTAAAAGACATATTTTTAATGAGTTATCGATGGCCGCTTTTATCCAGCTTTATTTGTGAATTGCGAAATGTTTTGTGGACTTTTACGCCCTTTAGGCGGTCAGTTTGTCATGAGGGAGGCCGGGAAGCCTAAATGGATATTATCCAAAGGAACAAGGCAAGGATTAACAGGCCCTAGAGATTGAGTGACC
>NW_026019016.1:862894-877457 GCF_020466585.1 Dendroctonus ponderosae | reverse complement strand
GGGGGGTTTAGCCCAAATTTATTCCATTGCATTTCATTGGCCAATATTTTGCGAGGGAAAAATCGAGAATAAATTCAATTGCAAGAGGATTAATTTGATCAATTTATGCAGTTTGCTTTTACCTTAAAGCCCGTATGTTATTCTCCCATATATTTGGAGATTACGACTTTGGGTACGTGCTATAGCATTATCCAAAGGTTAAAAGCGGGTTATAACAGGCCAGCGAGTTAGCAGGCAATATTTCAGCCGGACCTTATTTCTTTTACGGCTGATTTCATATGGGGATTTGCCAAAGGGGGATAATGTATTTTTCTGTCGCGTTTCTCTGTCGTGTTCTTTAATCCTTTCCATCCATCTTACGCTGGGATTTTTTGTGGTTTTTGTTAGGTTTTTTACGCAGCAACTTGAGGAGATTTCGTCAAGCTCTATTATTTAACCGAGTTAAATTGAGGTATGTTTTGGAGAGCAAAAGCCCAATAAAATACCAAAGTGGTCGCTTACCATAATTTACTAGGCAATTCATTCCGATTCGGGCAAGATAGTTAAGTGCTAAAGTAGCTAAATAGGCAGAGATTTACGTGCTGCATTATAACTATTTCGGGGCAACAGTTTAGGTTTTATTGAATAGTTTGTCCAAATCAGAGAGGAAAGTGATAAATGGGTTTTTGGTTCTCGCTTGATGTCCATTTCCATGACACTTTTTTTGGTGGTGGCAAATTCCTGCAAATGAAAGCTTGTTCTATTGAATCGTCGAGTTAATTGGTGCCACCCTGAAATAATTTTCCTTGAGCAACATTTTCCTGCTCTTTTATGATAAGGCAGCAATTTGTTCTCAATTCCAATTCCAATTTCTGCCTGGTCGTCCCACGTTATCTGTGTCTGGCTGTCGATCATTGGACGTAACTTTTTCGCAGTTATTCTCCACATTAATTCCATTATGGCGCAAATAAATCTGAAACACTCCCGAACTTGGATGATTCCTTCGCTGGAGTTCGGAAGCACCAATTTTCGTGTATAATTAAATCAGACCTGTGGGTATTCGAACACAAACTTTGTTAAGTCAAGTTGTAGCTTTCGCCACGATATTGAATTACTTAATTTACGTCGTACGGTTGGCTTGAAAGCGCCGTTTGCACATATCTGTCCAATAGAAGCATTATATGAAACAAATTTATCTAAGTGGGACTTTGAAATGGGCAAAGCTAAGTTCGAAAACTTCAACTAAATGCAACTTTAAAAGGATTAAATACATATTGAGTGGTTTGCGATTTTCTGGCAACGTCCACATGGAGTGTAAAGTCTTATCAGAAACCTATTGTCCGGAATGGGATCAATCTTCTTGAGGCGTAAACAGTTCCGCCCTTATCTGGGAAAAAGTACACAAGAGCGTCAAACACCATTCTTCCTTAAGAGCTGAATAGATGAAAGCATCTTCTACCAGGCACTTGTAATGACTGCCTTTGATTATGAAAATACATCGGCTATTTATCATCATCTTATCGGGTTGCTGTATAAGCAGGAAAATTGTGGAGCGATATGCAAACGGGCTGGTTTTTAATATTCCGAAATCTCACACATTTGAGTGGTTGTTTTCCCGATGTTTATTGCGTGCAAATTTCAACAGAATGAATGTTTGGTGCGGGTGAACAACATTAAAACCACTTGTACAAAAGTAATATCGGGCCGACTAATAAAAGTCGTGATAAACGTAACCATAGCGGACCCAATAAATTCGCACCCCTTTTTCGCGACTGTACATCCGGTCGAAATTTAATAACCGAATCCTGCACAATAAATAATAAAACAGTGGAACAACAACACACAACAGCGACTAAGATTATAAATCCAACAACATATTGTAAATGTAGCCAGCACGGGGAATTTGGTTTAGTGTGGTTTGTAAATGCAGATACCCTCTATGAGCCCTGTCTGCCATATATCACTGATGAATAGAATTACATGAACCCAGTGTGATAAAGCACCTGGAAGGGAGTAATAGAAAATAAAATATATACATATATTGTGTGGCTGCTACCTTCGTTGATTATCCTGTTCGGTTTTAATGCATACAAACAGCTATAGGCTTGAAAATTTCGCACAGAAAAGCAAATTGGGCGCAAGTGTTTTTAAACATTTGACCACAGACCTCGATTTCCCTTTGAATTGATAATGGGAAATTATAATAAATAATAAAAAAATTAACAACAAAGTACATTAATTAATTTATTAGGATGCTCGGTTTGAAATATGGAAACATGTTGCAAAACACGACAAATTGCAATTTTGTTGTCCAGTTGATTGCCATCAAAGGGAAGCGGCTTTAACAAGCTGATTCAGCTACAGCATTTATTGCCATTCTACTTAATACTTAACATGACTGAATATTCCTTTGATGTGAAGAGCCCTGGACCAACTTTACTGTGTGATTTGCATATTTTAAACACTTTCAACATTTTCTGTGTTTATGGCATGGCAAAGTTGGTCTCAGAGTTTCCAGTTTCAATAGCAAAGCGAAAAAATCAGGTATTACTCCTTAATAATAATTTAAAATGTGCAGATTTTGTCGAATTTTGGTCAAAACATAAACGTTTTTTTAGTCAGCGGTGTTTTTCTGGACAAAACTCACATAGAAAATTTGTTTCATTCACAGTTTGCCATTAATTTCTCAGTCAGTTTCGTATTTATATACTTTTTTTTCTGGATTTAGCTTTAAGCAACATTTTGGCGGACTTGCCTTCAATTGGTTTCTTGCTCGTTTTTCTATTTTTTTTCTCTTCACATATCTTCTGTGGCCTTTTCATCGAATTTTCTCAATTTTTCAGAACGGCGAATTTGTTGAATAAATTGCTGCTTAATTTATCAGTAAGTTTTCACTGGTTTTTCTCTCCTTCGTTGGCAGCCTTTCGTTTCTTTTGGAGGTTTTAATGGCTTTTGTCTTGTAATTCGCAATGTCTTTTTTTGTATTTGCAAAGTTTGAATTTTTATTTGTTGTCCTTTCTTATAACCAATGTCAGGCAGATGGAAATGAACTTGAACTCGAATTGAAGAGCAAATGTTGGTCTACTAGACAGGAAAAATGCATTTTCCTTGTCATTTAAATATTAGGCGATTTTTTCTAATCATCTCCTTTTGTCCAGAGATTAGGGACTTAAAATATAGGCTAGAAATAGAGCAAAATGCTTGAAGGAAAATGGAACTTTTATAAATTTAAAAGATTATTTTAATAAATGGGATTTATGTTTTTATGCTCTATTTTCCAAATGTTTGTCTAAATGTAAATTTATTATCTGTTGCATGAAGGTACCTAATATTTTTGTTAAAGATTGATAAACCTCAAGCAAACTCAGCAGTCTTGTTTATATTGCAGTTAAAACCGCAAATGTCTTTCTTATTATCCTCGTATTTTTAATTTTTTTGTTCGGCGTGCACTTTTTTAATAAAATTGCTTCTGTTCTTGATTTGTTTTTCCGTTTCGTCTTGTTGTGCAATATTTACTTCGCGCTTTGTGATTTTGTCTCCTCTCCAATCTCTGTTATTTGTTTGTTTTTAGCTTTCGTTTTTGATGAATCTTTTGCGGGCTTTTCTCCATTTGTTACTTTCCTTAATTTCTTTTCTTTAAAAAGATCTCTCCATAAAGAGGAAATTCTTTCTGTTTCGGTGACCTATTCATCGAATTTCCTGATTTTCTCAGAGGATCGGGCGAATTTCGAGTTTTGAACCATGATTGTATTTTTACCTACTTGTTTTCTTGATTTGCTTGCTATATTTCTCTTACAACATTTTTGTGACTTGAAGTCTGCTTTTTGACGAAGTTTCTACTTCTTTTGCTGTTTACTTTTTGCAGCTTTCTCTGACCGATTCAATGGACTTTCTCTGAGAACTTTCGGTCCTTTTTCATTGTATTTGCAAAATTAACCCTGTTGTTTAATGCGTTTTTATCAGATTTGTAATGAGGAGTTTCCGGAGAAATTAGTGGCTTCCTGGAAATTCTCCCTTGCCCAGAGAAGAAGGAAACTTCGCATATAAGTTAAAGGTAGAGCAATTGCTGAGCGCAAAATGTAATTTTTGAAATTCAATCAGCCATTGAAAAAAATTGATTTTTGCTGCATTGGAAACTTTGCAAATCTACGACTTTCGATCAGACAAAATTTTGTGAAGAAATGAAGAAACGATGTCCTTAATTCTATCTTAAACAACCGGGTGATTTGATTCAGCCAATTACATTTCCAGGCCGCTTTAAAAATGTTCAGTTTCAACCCTGTTTCTGCAAAGATGTATTTTAAACTCTTCTTGGGATAGAGCTATGTTTCGGCTATGCCCTCGGAAAATGTGTTACAATAAAATTAAAATCCAGATCAAAGCGGCACAGAACAGTATAAAGCGAAGTGTTTCCAAAGCCTTAAAGCCATATCTTCTGAGCGACACGATCCGAAAAACTCTGGTTAGAAATTTAATGTTACTCCACGAATTTCCTATTAGATCAATCGGCTTAATTTTCCTGAATGCCTGGATGCTATTTGAACGACTGCTCGAGCTGTTTTATTTAAACAAACCATTACGGAATTGGAAAGCAAACAATGTCAATAATTCCTGGAAATGCAAACAAGTGCATTTGTTTGCCTAATCTATTTGCCAGCTCATTAGGGAAAAATCCAGACAATACCATTACGGTGAGCTTCCTCTGCCTGTAGTGCCAAGGCATCCTTGTGCGTTATAAATTCAGTCGATAAAATGAATTGATGAGGCAAAATCCGGATCGAATGAATAATGCGAAGAAGGAGAATGAAAACAAAATGGAACATTCAGTGTACAATGCGTGTGGCGCGTCTATTCTTCGGGGTAGAAAGGCTTTGCTTTGCGCTTTACTTAAGGGCGCGCTTCTTAATAATACAAACATTGTTGTGTGCGAGTTTACGCAAAATGCGCAAACAGAATAATGGCTTTGCTTCGGTTTCCTTTTTGCCGATACGACAATTATTCACAGCTATAATAGTAGCTCTACAGTCAATAACATCTGTGATTCAGCATTTAGCCGGCTGCGAGAATGGTGGATGGATAATGCTCACTTTTTTCGGATAATCATTAATAACAGCCTTTGGGGCCGGTGATTAAGTATCAGTTTATATCACTGATCTATTGGCTAGTTGCGATATTGCATTGTTGTGTTTTGCCTGAAGCAAAACAAACTGACAAAGCAACAGAGTACAGAAAAATCGGCATTCAATTATCCACCTGACAAATCAAACAAAAATAAATAATTCACGATTTATTCACTTTGACCGAAATATACATTCCAGCGGTAGAAACATTAAAGTTTCCAATTTGTTTCGGAAATAATAAATCAATATACAATTGGTATGACATAGCTTCCGGTCAGAATTTAAATAATAGAGTTTCGACAATAACTAATACTATTAACTCTGTAAGCGGACTAAATAAATTTAACAACATTATTGCAAATGTAACAGACACAATAGGATTTGCCGGGCTTCACTGCATTAATGCGGCTCAGACACATGCAAATCATATTTCATGTACGAATGCAACTTTATATCGGAAGCGACGCTCAAATAGTGCTCGGGAAACTTTTCACATGTGGAAAATACTCTTGTCGATCGAGGTAGTTACTTATGGGCTTCCAGACCATTAGCTTGAAAAGGGAAATTCAACCTTATCGGGATGTAATAGGGTTTGATAATTTTTTCATTCTTTTATTAGCAGTAGAATCCAGTGGAAAAAACTGGTGGAAGCCCCAGAAATTCCTGTTTCCCCTGCATTTTCAGCAGGAATTATTCCTAAGAGTGTTACCGGTTACCGGTAACGGAGATGCAATGAAAATAGCTAATTCCGAAATCCCTTTACAACAAATTTTCATTAAGTATGTAGCACTTCATTACATCAACAACAAACTTCATTATTTTAGCAAATGGGGACTCGGTGAGGTTTATTTAATTAACCTGATAGCGTTTAATGCAAGCTGTAAAGGTGATGTTTCCTCTGGGGAACGCGAGTAATAAGTGCGAAAAGGGAGAGGAGCAATAATATGACACCGTGAGTGGTTGCCAAACAATTAACATTTTATTATAATTTAGCACGGCCTGTTTAAAGCGTTTTAATTAATATCTATTGCCAGTTTTTGTTGATTGCTAAATGTTTTTATGGTTTGGTTTTTTTCATTCTATTGTTTTCCATTCATCTTCTTCTTCACGGCACAGGGATCGTTGACTGAAGTCATTCTTGTGGTATTATTCTCATTGTATCTTGAACAGGGAACAGGTCAATTGGTCTGCAATATCCAGCACAATGTGTCTTCCTCATCTCTAAGGATCTTTGTTTCCTGCCAACTCCAGTAAACTGTTTTATTTTCCTATGCATTGTAGAGTTGTGCAATTTCTGCAGTTTTTCCATTCCAGCACATTTCTCTTTCAGCCACTCTTCCCTAGCCTATCGACAATTTTATTTCATTCTGTTCATCTTTATACTTCTGTGCGTCTGCGTTCTTTAGGTTGCGGGTGTTAATTAATTTGTTTAGATTTTTTATCTCCTGGTGCACCCTCGCTTCACGCTCTTAATTCTTAGCAATGGTATCAATAAGTCTTTGGTTTGACGAGACTTTCAGCGCCTTTGCAACAAGAATTTTTCTACTCCTGAATATCTCAAGGCACTTCTGTTGTTTGTCCACTCATCGAAGGACCTTATTCAGTCTTTCGTTTGTATGTACTCTATTTTATTTTTGTCATGAAAAATAATTTAGCTAAATTATTTTTATTATTTAGCTAAATTTAGTTAAAATATCTCAACATTCAGGTTTTCTGGTGAACAAAACAGTTCAACTGATGAATGAACCACGATAGTCTAAAGGCCAGAAAACTCACAAGTTTGAAGCAATAGCGAAATCCGAAGATTTTCGTTGCATCATTTCACGAAACCGCTTGAAAACCCAAGAAAGTCATCAGTTTCAAGCGATGACAACGCGAAAGTCTAACGCTTACTAAAATGGTTTATCGCAAGCGAACTAACCTGGATGGACACTTTGGGTCTCGCCGGCTTATTTAATTATTGCAGTAGCCTTTAATATCAGTGGCAATGAAAGTGAAATTGCCCTTAGGGATGGGACTAATAAGTTATAAAGGGGGAGACGGTGGATAATTTACAAGTCAGAGTAGCGTCTAAACAATTAGGCCATAATTACAGTTGACGGCGTAAACTCTTTAGTAGCCGTATCCAAGACGGATCTCTAACATGATTAATGGATAAATGGAATCTTCATAATAAAACGGAAAATATGAAGATGTTTTCGTGTTTTGTTGCCCAGGCTTTTCAAATGTAATAACCCCTAGGCGGGGAATTATTTAGCAAAAATCTACGCTTCAGAATAGTCGGGTTTTGACTTCAAAATATTGGGCACAATCAAAGACGCGAAAAATAAGTTACATCATTTGTTGAAAACCACACATGAGCTGAAAATACATAAACGGTAAATGTTTTCGATTAAACTCAATCAGCACTAATTCGAACAAAGCTTCATGTTCGATTTGAAATATCAATTTCCAGCGCACATAATGGAAAGTTGAAACTGTCGCTCTACCGAAAACCCTCGAATAGAGCCAGTTTGAGTGCACTCTTGGCCCAGTATGCCCCAGTCTAATTATCAACAATGGAACAATAACAAACTAAGTATTCGTATCCAGAACGGGTTGATAACATGACCTTTTCATGTCAATTGAGCTGCGCTTTTGTGCAAAGTTATAGTTTCCAGTTTCAAACTCTGGTGGCCGCTATCTCCTGAAGCGAAAGCTCTCCAAAAACACCCTCAATTGACCAGGTCTGGCATGGAATACAAATGCTGTGCATGCAAAATAAATGCCCTTAGCTGCCCACTGATCTGTTGTTAGATTGTGGAGAAAACACAGTTTGTTTTGCCAAAGTTTGACTATTTCCAATCAACTCGGGATTTTTATACTCCTACGTTTTACTTGTATATGCAGCTTCAACAAGTGCAGCATGCAAGTTACATCAAAATTAGACATTATCTGCACCATTAAAGCAGAAGTTTCACTTAACGTTTAGTTCGCTGGCATAATGAGTTCTTGTGCAAAGTTCCTCTGGCGTAACTGTTCTTGTTCCCTCAACACTTAGAGACAGGCAGCTGGATAACTAGAACCTAAGACTTGGCTAAAGTTCCTTTTAGCGCAATATCAATGTTCCTAACCGGGTGCCATCGTCAAAAGGAAGTAACTATTAGCTGCTTAATATGATCGAAGCTGTAATAGAATCCACGGGCTCAAGACAAACAACTAAACCGATAAATTATTAAATATGTCAAGTACGAAGAAAACGGGGAACTTACCTGGTGACATCTTGTTATCCCACTTGGTAGATATTTACGAGCAATTCAGTTACATAAATTTTAAGTGTGGGTACTTAAAACTTTACGGAAAGTTTCCCGTATTTATAATACGAAGAACGAAACGCTGCAAAGCCAAGGGACAATACCCGTTCTTAAGAGTCGACATCCGGAGGAACGTTGCCGGAAGGTTAATTGAATGAGGCAAACACCTAACTTTTAAAGGGAAATTTAAGAACAACACACGTGAGTGCTCTAGCTTTTAATGCTAGAAATTTTCCTTGCTAACTCTGTTTAAGTATGCTTTTTGTCATAGCTGAACAGCCCGAATTTCGTTGACACTCATTCATCTTGCCAAAAAACCTTGATTGTTTTCTGGCATTAAACAGAGCCGGAACGATGCCACAAAAGCCAATTAATTAATAACGATTAAACTGGTTTTGGCGCAAAATCGCGTTTTAAAATTTGCCTGCGACTCTATAGAAGATCGTAGAATCTAATTAGCGTTTTTCAGCTGAACACCCAGCGCTTTAAATGCAGATAACGGTTAACCTTTAAACCTGCCGCATCTTCTGTTTAATAAATTCATTTTCGCCATTATGAAACGGTTAAATTCAAACGGGAAACGTTTAAGCGAGCTTTTCGGCTTTCCTGAACCTTTGTATGCATTTTTAAACAGAGAACACTTTTTCGTTTCGATTTTATTAATTTAGTGTTGTTTGCGCGATGGATAGTTTGGTTTCTTGAAATAAATGTTGCCAGTGTCGAACGTCCAAGTTTCCAGCAAAATGTTACGGTCAAGATAACGGTTGTCGTAAAATATGCAATAACCTTTTTGACTGATAAAACAAGGGAATTTTTCAAGGAACAAAAGTTAGTCAATAACAAAGCAATCAAAGCCAAAGCCAAAAGAGTAAAGGAAAAGGACGCAAACGAAATTAATGCATTTTGTTTGCCCTGAAAGAAGATGTAAACAGACTGGTATTCACTGCCTCTTTTTAAGCGGATTTAATGGACGGAGGTTTTTGAATTTTTGCTGTTTCGCTTTACATAATATGGACTTTCTGTCCAAAGTTTCGCACAAACTCTGATCAAATTTGTTGGGTTCTTTAGCCAAATTATCAAAGTAGTTCTTTGCAAAATCACATGGAGAAACGTCTTGGAAACTTTACTTTGAATCAATATTCCTAAAAGGAGTTAGATCTCGCCATAAGCTGCCTGATACGCTGTTAAGCCTCGATTGCCGTAACGAGATAATCCCTATGCAAATGGACATGACCAAACCATCCTAAATAGCACATTTCTATGCTAATATCAATAATGTTATTAAAGCTACTCCACAAGGCTAATCTAACAGAATGTCAACATTGTAACAAGTTATTACAAAGTTATAACGGTCGCAATTTATAGAGCCACTGCTCCTTTTATTCCCCTCTATTAGGTTTATTAATTTAGAGCGGTTCCGGTTGATTTGCTGTAGTTTGGAAATTATGTAAAACTCAACAGTTTTTGTTGTCCCAATTATTGCTTTATATTAATACAAGTCACTAGAAAGCCCGAAAATTTGCGATTATTTGGCCATTTTGGCAAAGTTTAACTGGTCGATTGACGATGTGAAATCATATGAATTCAATTGGTTTTAACAGTTTTTTTGCAGTAAAAGTAGTTTATTGGTGCACTTATTTTCATCAACCCATCAATGAGGACAAATCTGATAATCCGCCGGTTCGTTTAAAATAAAAGCGGCTAAAATATCCAGAGCTTTATTCCGGCATCGTAAATGAAAACTACACTTTGCAGGTCGGCCTTTACCTTAATCGGTGGCGCGAATTATCGCTTAATCTTGCCTAATGCTTCCCAGTTCGGAAAGTTTCAAGAATTTATTTAAAAAATTGTCTGTCGTTTTGTTTGGGTAAAATTTAACGGTGGATTTGAAACTACTCCATTCATTAGGTCGCAATTTATTCGCCTCACGGTGGAGTACTTTTTTAAACAGACGGCCATTATCCTTTTAATTTGCTTAATTAATTCATGGTGAACTTTTAAGCATTTTTGTTCGAAGGTCGCCGCCGGGATTACGCCCCAAGTACATTTTAATGGTCTCGAATTAAGCAAAATCAAATGGACTGACTGATGTTGGTTCATGGCTCTTTCAGAATACAATTATTCATTCTAAATTCCGGCCATTTGCACGACAAAATGTTTGATGAGAATCGTCTGAATAATCTTGGCCATGGCAAAGAGACTAATTTTTATTCACATATTTTCAATTTTAAACCCCCGACCCAAGGGGAAATTGAACAGTTTTTCAAGTGAAAGCGTTGCAACATGCACAATCTTTGAGTGTATGACACACATTCGGTTTCTGCTGGTGGACTGGTTCGATTAAAATGAGGATTGCGTCGGTTAAAACTATTGAACCGAATTTTGCATATGTGAAAAAATTCAGTGCAAACTGATGGAAAATGTGAAGCAATAGTCCAGATTTCAGGAGCAGTGCGAGCTGCTGACTAAAAAATTTACAACTGGAATGATACATTGCCGATGAGCCAAATATAAAATCGCTGAAGTAGTGTAAAATATTCCGATTGCTGATACTGGGAATTTTTCATATTCCTGTTTTTATTGGTCAACGTCGAAATGTTCCATTAATCGAGCGCGGCCATCAAAAGCCACTTTGCAATAATTAAAACGGAGCCAAATAGGGCGCATGTGGCCTGAGTGGGAAAATAGTCAATCACACTAATACGCTAAGCATTTTACATGTATATTTATCTGTGTCAGACGTCAGCAGAAAATCGCGAAAAATGCATTATTCAATTCCACTTGATTTCGCGCAAAATTGCGACTGCATCCTAACCGATCATTAGCACTTTACTAGCCGGCTATTTTAGTATGAAATACCCATTTGAGAAAATTAAATTGTCAAAAAATGTTTTGAATTGTTGGAGAAATTGGGCTGAATGTTATCGATTGATATTTTGCTTAGATAAGTTGCCCAAATTCGTCAAGTATCAACGGAAACCTTGCGACTGCGCCAGAAATAGACTTGTAAAATTTCGCTTTTTGCTCAAAACGTCTTGAAGTTTTCCTTGGTTCGTGGGACTTTTAGTGGTTATTCAACGGGTGGAAAAATGAGAGCAAAGCTTGAGCGGTTTTGGAGATATAATCGAAAATCTGGCGTCATGTTTAAACTCCATTTTTCCCAAACTGGGTAAAGTTAACAGTTGCCTTAATTTTTGAGCTTTGCTGAGATCAGTGCCAATTTTCCCAGGCAATTTTGCCTCGGTGGATGGCTTATTTTATTCTCTATCCAGAGGTGCGGAAATGAGAGCGCTTGCTCAAAATGTTTCAGAGAAATGAGCTAAAAGGAGGCATTATGTTTGAAGCGATTGCTTTATCTCGCAGCTTTTGGGAAAAGATCGGTTTCAATTGAAGTTCATCTACAAAAATAGCGGATGATTTCAGGGGTTTTAAAAGAGTAAAACAGTTAAGAAAAAATATCAGGGGGTTTGGCAAAAATTTCCAAAGAATCAGTAATTTCCCAAGTGCTCGTATCTAATGGTAGAAATAAAAGTGCTCATAAAAAGCTCATATGGGGTGCGCAGCATCAGTATAAAACAGGCAAAAGCAAGCAATAAAGCATGAAACTATTTAAAAAAAGTTTAATGCTGTCTGAAGCGAAAACAATCGAGTTTTTCCTCTAACCTGTGATGTCAGCCATGCAAAAGAAGTAGTTGCACAAAATGCCTCAATTCAACTTTGGAATTTTAACGGGTTCGTTTTTCGAATAACTCACGGAAGAAAACACTTCCCGGCATTTCGTTTCCAGTAAATTAATTCTAACGGCCTGGTGATGTTTGCAACGACTTCCGACTTCTAGCATGCCGAGGCGTTCCAAATAGCTGGCAATTTTCTTCAGCCGCGTTGACCTAATTGGTCGGTTAAAATGCCCCTTGCGCTCTCTTATCTTAATATTTTCCAAAGTGGGCACTTGTTAATAACAAATAAAACAGGGTGCCGAGACTGTAATGGCGGCCACTCACGACAATGTTTAATTTTCCGCGAACAAACGACACACTTTAAGTGGCTGTTGTTCGATTCGCCTGGAATCGAAATTTGCCTAATATCGCCACAGGAAGTATAAATATAAGGAAGATGGAATCCAAACAGTTTCCTATGTACAAGCCAAATTACGTTTTCCCTTTCTGTCCGCTTAGCTAATTACTTTAAATCCAATTTGCGTCGCTATCCTATCCGCGGGCAAAAACCATGCATGTAAATTCTGAACAACAAAATTTGCTTAGCTTAATCAGTTTGACGTTCCATTTTGCCCTTATCGTCTAAAAGGTATTGCATTCTGTCTAATGAAGACAAAAGTTCAAATTCCCCCAGCATCTGCATTAGCTGATTGCAAAGTTCACCTTCATGTGTATTGTGTTTTAATATTATTATTTTTATTTATTATTCACTTTTGTCTCTCTATTTCCTTGCCGCCTGCAGCTTCCCGAATTGCTTTCGCTTCGTAGTAGTTTCGAGCTAACTTAATTAGTTAGGTCCAAATTAGACGAAACCACTGAAACTTCACAGAAGGGCAAAGCAAAAACTGGCCCTAAAAGTAAGCAAACCGATTATTGCATTATACAATCGATTGAATTTGAAGTGGGAAAAATGTTTTCCAAGATCCCACTTCCATTTCCACCTCACTGCACCATCACATATTTCGAAGTTTAGTGAAGCTCTGAAGAGTTGAATATTCTTGGTAAATAACGAACTGAAAGATAACTTTCGCATCACTTCCAGGGAAAGTTTAAATTAATTGGACTTGGCAGTTTAACGTTATTTGGTTAAGTGCTGATTAGTGAGCATGTTTGGTTTAATTTTGTCGGTAATTGGTTTCAGTTAAAGGGTCTGTTAATTTTCCAAGTTTTGCTCAACTAAATGGAAAGAACGCATCGAGTGCAAAGCGTGTTTGGTGATTTTTCGCTTTGTACATTTATGATACGGCGTGATTTTGCAACTGATTTTCACCTGCAAAATATAAGAGCGACTCTTATTTACCCGGTAGTAAAACCACAGAATAGAAATTTAAAATTGCATTTAAAATGCACTGAAGTTAAGAGGTTTTTGTGCTCGAAAAATAGGTTTAAAGAATTCGTTATAAAACCCAAATATTTGTGAATTTTTTTGGGATCTAAAAAGGTCGACTGTGAACTAACATTAGCAAATCGCATAAAAATACCCTGCTATCTATTTTAGATAAATTGAGGATATTTTCCCTCCCTAATCGTTCTGCAAGAAACATTATAGATTTTGTTTGAAAAATGATGCGTATGGAAGGAAGCAAACGAAAATTCTTTACATTGCAACACATTTCAGGCAGAACTAACGTATTGCCATTTTTGTCGCCCCTGAGAGATGATTTCTTTCCAATCCTCCTGAGTGTGAATGTGGCCTTTTCGGGCCCGGAATGAGCAACCCGAATCGGGCTTTTCATCCCCAAAGTGAAACTCCGAATTTTTGAAATGTAATACTTCATATATTTATTTATTCAGAGCTTTGCCTATAGGGCCAAGCTGTAGGCAGTAATTATGGCAAATTTTTTCAATGTGATTTTCCCATTTCAAATCCACTGGCACTCTGATTTTTCCGCAACTCTATAGAGAAATATGTAGTTTATATGCGCAATTGCGGACGTCCCAGGACACACATGATCGGTCACTTTTACGACCACCATAGGGAATCGGCTCAATATACTCCATATATCTGATTATATAAGTACGTATCGGGATACATTCGTTTCACATGCATGCAAAATGACAATTTTTTGCACTTTTGGCGCTTTTGTAGCTGGTTATTTGTCCGGGAAACTTCTTTTTATTTTGCGACACAATTCAAGGAAGGATTGGAGTTGAAAAATGCAACTAATGTTTAGTTGAATTTTGCGGATGCAGTGAAACGTTGGGAATTTCAAACTCGAAAAATGTTCAGAAATTGAGCAGTAACGCAGACAATGCTTTGCGATGTTTAACCGGGTAAATTCAGCATCAACAGCTGTTAATTCCACTGTTGTCTGCCCAATCAACTAGAGACGGGGCCAATGAATAATCCATCTAATTTGCCTACTGAGTTCAGCTTAATTGACTATCTGCGATCATGCAAACTGCAAAATTGTTCCTCTGAATTTGAGAGGCGCATTCTTCAGTCATTTCATTA
>NW_026019016.1:856245-862647 GCF_020466585.1 Dendroctonus ponderosae | reverse complement strand
CACACTTTGACTGAGACCCAGGAAAGATAAGAATATCATAATAAATTATTAAGTAAATAGTTAATTGGTCGCAAACGATGGCCCACGAAACCGTATGTTTGATTTCTGCCACAGCAAAATAAATTAATCTTAGTTTGCGTCAGCTAAAGTTGAATTATCTCTGGAATATTTCTATCTGCCTTTTCAATCAACTTTGCCGAAATATTTCAAAGTAATTTCCTGTCTTTTGCCCTGTAAAACGTAATGCAATCAACGTTTTTTTATCAAGTGGATCATCTCCTCGTCCATTTACTTTCCACTTCCCAGTGGGTTTTTTCTAGAACCGAAAATTGAATAAAGACGTGAAAAAAACGGATGAGCTTTTGTTGCTAAAAATAGCAATTGAATTAGACAACTTTGGCGTGCAAGTCAATTATGCGCCCATTTTCTGAGTAAAAGTTGAAGCGACCCGACTAATTTAAATTAAAACAGTGCAACTATAATGAACATGCTAGTTTTCGAAATGTCGCCCGAAGCTGCATTAGAAGGAACCGTTAGAGAAATTATTGCATGGAGCAATAATGAAAGTTAGTTACAGTTAATTGAGTTCCCAAGTTCAGTTTCGTGACTTTAAATTAGCGACTTTGTCACTTTTCCGCGGTTAGGTGCCACATTATTTAAATATTGGCAAATCTCTTGCAGCACAAATAAGCACAATTCTAAATACGCGCTGGAGATTATTAATTTATCCGATTGAAATTTGCCTGATTACAAAATCGATAGTCACAAGTTCGCTACTCTTGTCATTAGGCAAAGTGATTATCTTTACTTTATAATTTTACTGGCTCCGTTTGATTTCAGGAGCATCCAAATTGAAGATTTATTGCTCGAGGATCGTAAGCTGTAATTAGTGTTATTGGAAAATCTTGGTATTAATTAATTGCTGGACGTGTCTTCATTGAAAAATACTCAATTAATCACCGGGGGAAAATCACCGATGCACTTAAGTTTCGAAGCTTTTACCTAAATGCAGTTGTTGGATAAGTCCTTTATAATCTGCTTACTCCATGTAGGTATAATTTACTGGAAATTGATATGAATTTTATTTAGCTCCGGTTCGCATTAGCCGCACGCATTATCCCAATTGCATTAATGGTGAACTAGAATATCCAATAAAATTCTATTAAGAGTATTAACGTTTTCATTCGAATAACATCTAATAACAATATTACGCTTCATGGCGCATAATCAATACAGTTTGTTGACACGCAATACCAATATTATAGACCGAAACGCAATTATGGAGTTCCGTGATAGCAAATTAAAATCCACTGTCGCACAAGTCGCTCAAGCACCGAAAGACCGCATCTGGACATCTGAAAATTTCAAATTAATTCTACGCAAAAGAGCTGAAACTACCGGAAAAATTATGCAACGTGCACGGATGAAGTTTTTGCTCGCTCTATTCAATGTAATTTCGTTGATACGCAATGTAATCGGCCAGCTGCGACTGCAATTTGCATTGCTGGAAATTAAATCATTCAGAAATAGGACGCGTTAGGAAAAAGCTGGAAACTTCGGATTTCTGCGGGCTCTGGAAGAATTTCGCCCCTTATTGAAGCAAATTTTCCAGTTTTGATTGAAAAGTACCAAGTTAATTCAACAAAAGCCAGCATCCCTCTGACCATCGTTTTTTTCGTCGCTATTTTTGCAAATAATCACACATTTATTTTTGCCACAATACGCGTCTTGCAGACGAATGTTCTGTGTGTTGAAAAAAATTCTTATCTCTAGTCTTTGCTTTTTACTATCAAGACCAATTTTCTTTTGTCCCTCTTTGTCAACCGCTTCTTCGACTTCGTTTTTGCATACTTGATGATTTTTTAAAACAATTTGCTAAAACAAAAGGCTGTTTTCTAAATATTTTAATAAAAATCCCCGCAGTAAATCCCAGGAAGTTTTAAAAATTAATTGTGCATTTCCAAAATTCAGGATAATTTTCATAATCGCTTCTAATGGGAAACAATAAATAAATTGGCATTCTACCACAGAAAATTTGAATGCGAATATTGAAGCTTTGAAAACATCAAAGAATTCAGGATGAAACCCGCGTTTTATCTTATAAAGCTGCCTATTGATGTCGCAGTGGATGTTTTAATAAGTTTAAGGTATAATTCAGCGGATAAGAATGGGCGAAAGGCGTGGCACAGCATCTCTCGTTAATTGCAAATAATTAAACCGAATATAATACGAGTCGTTTTAGCTTCCGCCGCCGGAGTTGAAATGTCTTTTTACTTCATTTAGCTACTTCATCCAGTTGCAAATATACTCCATTTATATCTTTTGTGATAAAATTGGTGCTTTCTAAGTTCTTGCGCCGGAACTGGGTAGGGGCGCAATTTAAAATAAGTTATTATTCACGAATTCGGGATATTTATGCAAAGTTCCTCCTTAATAATACAAAAATACCTCAATAGCTCTAAAGAACTGAATGGTAAAGCGCGAAATTTCGAGTGCAGTTACCTGAGCTGATTGTACTGGATGGAGCGTTTTATTCGCCTTAAGTTTTCACAACTTTTTAGACAAAAAAAAATTGTTGCTGTTTTAACTTTCTGTGGGAAAGTCGGAAGGTAATTCCAATGTTTCCTTCAATAGAAAATACTCATCGAAATAAGCCATAAAAAACCTTATGAAAATTTTGGTCAAAAACAAGGTTTTTTTCAGCTCAATGGACCGCTTTCAATGTAAAAATGTCCCCAATATGCAGACCTATCGAAATTGCAAAAATTTATATTTTTTCGAAAAATCGACATTTGGCCCTAGCGAAATTTTCACTTAACATCCAAAATTTCGCAAAGGTTTTTTTTAGATTACTCCATTAATGGATGCATAAATATGTGGGTTCATAATATTCGGATGAAGATCGTGAACGCTTAAAAAGTAGCCAAAAATGTTTCTCAGTCAGTTAATAGCATTTACCTCTTCCTTGCTTTGAAAATAACGTAAAATTTGAAGCGTTTTGCAATAATTTACATTTTTTCCAAAATCCGGCTTCTGTTCCTTACGAAATTTTCGGTCAAAATCTAAAATGTTTCAAAAGTTTGTTTTGAGCTCGCTTCAGGTGGATCGTTTTCAGCGTAAAAAAATTCCAAATATGCATGCAAAAATATATAGGTTGGTAATAACTCAGATATCGTCGGTTAAAGATCGTGAACCCTTAAAAACCACTTAAAATTAGTCAAAAGTGTCGATTATTTCGGTTTTGAAGCTCGGCTGAAGCTGAAGAAAATCGTATAGAATTTGAAGCATTTTGAGAGACTTGGTGTTTTGACGGGAAAACTTTTTACCGTTTGCAAAGTTTTTGGTCATAATCCAAAATTTTACAAACTGGTTTTTTTATTAAATACATTTTTTTAAATATTTGGGTCTATAACAAGTCAGATATTGTGTAAAAGATATGATGTAAAATTAGCCAAAAATGTCGATGCTTCTCTCAATCAGTTTGTGGAATTTCTCTTTCTTGCTATGAAAATAGTGTAGAATTTGAAGCATTTTAAAAGAATTGATATTTTGGCGAAAAATCAGCCTCTATCGACCCTTTTGCAAAATTTTTGGTCAAAATTCAAAATTTTTCAACTCAAGGCATTTTTCATAGAAAGAGTATTTGGGCGAAAAATACGTCTTGAAAATCTGCTGAAAATTTTCCAAGATTTTCGAATACTTCGGCTTTGAAGTTTCTAGCGTGTTTCTCAATCAGTTAGTGACATTTCACTCTTGCTTGCTATGAAGACGGTGTAGAATGCGAAGTATTTTGCGGGAACTGATATTTTTTCAAACAATCTTTCTCTACCTTTTGGGGAAATTTTCTTTCAAAAATTAAAGTTTTCCATGCGTGTTTCTCGGCGCTAATTAAATGTAGGCGACGTAAAAGCTCCACAATATGCATAGAAAACATCTAGTTTTTTAATATTTTTATAAACTTTGAATTTTTAATGAATTAAGGGCAGGAAACATCCAAAAACTTGGGTGATAATTTCAATATTTTTCATAAGAGAAGATTCTTTTCATCGCAAGCTATATTGGAAAAAAACCTATAAAAAACAGAAAACTAATGGAGTTTTTCAGGGCCCATTTTACGTACGATAAAACTGAGGCCTTCAGGCATTAAAACATCCCAGGATTATGTGGGGGTATCATTGATTTTATTCGCTAACAAAAACAATGGAGTTTGATGGAGATTTTTAAAAATCCCTCAATACGTTTTTGCGCGGTGAAACTGTGAATTTGAGGGAAAAGTTTGAATTGCTCCATAAAGCCTCGGTTTATTTTTCAGTTCCACCGCAACGACCAAGAATAGAATTCAATGGAACCCAAGTTCTTCCCGGCCATAATCTGACAACTTTTCATGGAGAACTTGCCGTCATCAAATGTGTGTCTCATTATGGGAATCCGCCACCTATCCTGAAATGGTTTCTGGGTAAGTAGACTAATGGACAATTTTTTCAATCTAGTCGCTTTAAACTAAAAAAAATGTACACTTGCACATGAAAATTGAAAAATTCCGTTTGCCAAGCCCTTGATAGGATAAACTGTCGATAATCGCAAAAGCTCCCCAAAGGAGTTTTCTAGCGAGGGCGAAGCGTTTCCAATAACTGGATGAAAGCAACTTGCATTTTTCACATTCTAATTTGGCCTATATGACGAGGTAAAAGCTTATGCTGCATAAGTTATGAAGCAATAAAGTCGACGTATAAAGAGGCAGGTACTTTTGCTAGGAGAATACAAGGATTTCCCACAGGAGGGTTTGTCTACTTTAAGCGCTTCAATTCGTCTGAGAACTGGACAGGTGGCATGTTATTGCGCTTCTACAGCGCTTTATGCACTAATAGAACCTATTTTACGTTCACTTTTGTCAAAGTTATAGTCAAGTTTCGATAAACTGGAATCCTATTAGGAAAATAACAAGTAAGATAAGTAAACATTTACAGAATCTGACTTAAGATGGTGTTGAATTGTCAAACATCGGATGGATACTGGAGAGGTTTTTTTTAAATAAAAACATCTAAAGTCGCGTCTGGCCAAGGCAAATATTTGAGCGGGAAGGTAGAAACCCTAAGAAAACACTTACCAGGTTATTAGATTAGGACTGGGCCAGATGTGTTCGCGATTAAGGGATTAAGGGCATTTTCGTGCGGCTCTTCCAAAGTTTTCTGCCAAATCAATACGGGTGATCCTTTATTAGCTTCTAATGAATTTATTTTCCTTAGGCTGGCTAATGGTTTGGCAAATATTTCCGGCATCGATCCAAACCCATTATTTCTTGTTAGCTACCATTTTCGGTTCTTTGCTCACTCACAATTAGCGAGGAATTAACAATAATACAAATAATAAAACACTTATTTTGGGGTGAGAATCGGCAAACCCGGAGGATTGAGTGAGGAAAAAATCACAGTCAAAAGCCGGACTTTTTTGAATGGTTCAAGGATGTTTTCCAGTTTTCGTCTGAAGATTTTTTCCAAATCGAATGTGTAAAAGGACAAATGCCGAATGTAAACCGTTACTCACAATCGACTCGCCTCGAAATTGAAAGCGGCCTGAAAAAAATATATTATTTCATATGCTCCGTCCCACCTATATAAAATAATATAGAGGGTTCTTTGGCGTCCGCAAGGTTTCCCTTAGTAAGTGTTTTGACCCTTAGTATAACAACATAAGGGGCGACCGATATTTGAAAAGGGGCAATAAAAACAATTTGCTGCAGGCGCACTTTCCGGCCTTATTCGGTTGTCACCTCATGGAAATGTGTTTGAGTGGATCTCTGGCTGTCTTTTGAAACTTACATGGTGATTAATGCACTGACAAAACAAGCGCATTAAACTTAGGGCTTCACATGATAAATCAAATACATTTTCATATAAAGGTATAACGTTCCTTTAGTAGTTCGAGGTAAGCAATTTATCGTCCATAGACCCTTCTCGATGCAAATCGAAAACATTTCGCTTTGCGTTCAATGAAGTTTATACGATTGTGTACTTAGTTTCACCATTCTGTGAACTTCCAGTTACCCCAGCGGCTGAACTCTTGAAACTATTCCTATTAAGATGGAAAGCTTATTGGCTTTCAAATACAGACCGTGGATATATTACACACAATGAAACAACACGTCCTGGCGTTCATGCTGTTTTATTGTGGTTTACTGTTAAAATAAGTTTATCTAAAACTGGGAGTCGCACCGCAGTTCAACGCTGAGGAAGTGGCAAGTTTTACTGTTGCTCTTAAAGTTCTATTGAGTAACATTTTTATCACCTTTTCGTGTAACTAAACACGATGGGAAGCGTTTGCTTTATTGAGTCTTTTTCAGTTGGGTTCTTTACTTTTACACAACAAAAAATGCAAACGAAGGCAAATTTTCAAATGTTGACC
>NW_026019016.1:855831-856150 GCF_020466585.1 Dendroctonus ponderosae | reverse complement strand
GGGGGGGTTGTGTAGAAAAAATACAGTCTCCTGTTGTCTATGAAATTAGAAAAAATATCGTCGTTTTGTGCAAGAACGGCGTAAGATTATTGCAAAATGTCATGTTTTGCGTCCCATTTTGCATGTTTCTCGGAAGCAAAATGAGCAAGAACGCTCGTTTTTACATCATTCCAAAGAGAACTGAATGGCCTTTTTAAAAAGTGAACCATCGATAGGGAAATGTTGCAGTTTTCTCAAAAAATGCTTGAATTCAAGAAGTTTTAGATTTGCGTGGTTTTTTTTTAGTTGCAAAATCCACTTGAACATGACGCTGCTTTTT
>NW_026019016.1:850636-855666 GCF_020466585.1 Dendroctonus ponderosae | reverse complement strand
TTTTTTTTTAGTTGCAAAATCCACTTGAACATGACGCTGCTTTTTTCGAAGTTTTTCAAGAACCATTCGAGCCACAGAATTCGTTTTGGCATCGTTGGATAAAGAATTGAAATGTCGATTCAGTCGTAACAACGCGAGTGAGGAAATTCGAGTAGTTTTGACCCAGAAAGTGAAATTTGAATATCAGACACTTAGGTGCAAGATTTTTCCAAAATTTCATGTTTTCCGTCCCGTTTTTGCTCATTTCTCGGAGGCAATATGAGCACGAACGCTCATTTGTACATCATTCTAGAGAGAAATAAATGGCCTTTTTAGCAAGTGAATCATCGATAAGGAAATGCTGGAAGTTTTCTCAAAAAAGGGTTGAATTCAAGAAGTTTTAGATTTGCGTGTTTTTTTTGAGTTGCAAAATCCACTTGAACATGACGCTGCTTTTTCCGAAGTTTCTCAAGAACCATTCGAACCACATAATTCGTCTAGGCATCGTTGGATAGAGAATTGAAAAGTCGATTCAGTCGTAACAACGTGAGTGAGGAAATTCGAGTAGTTTTGACCCAGAAAGCGAAATATGAATATCAAACACTTAGGTTCAAGATTATGCCAAAGTTTCATGTTTTCCGTCCCCTCTTTGCTCATATCTCGGAGGCAACATGAGCAAGACCGCTCATTTGTACATCATTCTAGACAGAAATAAATGACCTTTTTAGCAAGTGAACCATCGATAAGAAAATGTTGACAGTTTTCTCAAAAAATTCTTGAATTCAAGGAGTTTTAGATTTGCGTGGTTTTTTTTCAGTTGCAAAATCCACTTGAACATGACGTTGCTTTTTTCGAAGTTTTTCAAGAACCATTCGAGCCACAGAATTCGTTTTGGCATCGTTGGATATAGAGTTGAAAAGTCGATTCAGTCGTAACAACATGAGTGAGGAAATTCGAGTGGTTTCGACACAGAAAGCGAAAATTGAATATCAGACACTTAGGTGCAAGATCATGCCAGAATTTCATGTTTTCCGTCCCGTTTTTGCTCATTTCTCGGAGGCAAAATGAGCAAGAACGCTCATTTGTACATCATTCTAGAGAGAAATAAAGGGCCTTTTTAGCAAGTGAACCATCGATAAGGAATTGTTGGCAGTTTTCTCAAAAAAGGCTTGAATTCAAGTTTTAGATTTGCGTGGTTTTTTTTGAGTTGCAAAATCCACTTGAACATGGCGCTGCTTTCTTCGAAGTTTTTCAAGGACCATTCGAGCCACAGAATTCGTTTTGGCATCGTTGGATAGAGAATTGAAAAGTCGATTCAGCCGTAACAACGTGAGTGAGGAAATTTGAGTAGTTTTGACCCTGAAAGCCAAATATGAATAAGAAACACTTAGGTTCAAGATTATGCCAAAATTTCATGTTTTCCGCCCCGTTTTTTGCTCATATCTCGGAGGCAAAATGAGCAAGAACGCTTACACTGTTCAAGCAAACCACTTCTGAAAATGCAAGCCACTCGTGCTTGCGAAACGTCAAGAAGAAATTCTACCGAACGACGGCCTAAAAACCCGAAAAACCCATTAGTTTCAATAGTAGGATTCTTCCTACTAATTTGGGTCAAATTTCAGTATTCTCAGCGCTGAACTTTTTGATTTTTGTAATCTTATTGACTGATTTTTATTGAACCATTTGTTCGGTTTAACTGCGCATTTTTGGTCTTGGTATTCAATATTTTTTGTTAAATATTTTTTTTTTGTTTCGAGCTTTTAGGCCGTCGTGGAAAAATCTTTTGCGATCCAAAGAAACTATGAGGACTTTTAGAGTGAAATTTGCTCTATTTATGCAACTCGTGCATAAATACGAACTGTGCCCGAGGAATCGCATCGGAACAGTGTAAGCGTTCAAGCAAACCACTTCTGAAGATGGAAGCCACTCGTGATTGCGAAACGTCAAGAAGAAATTCTACCGAACGACGGCCTAAAAACCCTTTAGTTTTAAACTAGGTTAAGTTGAATAGTTTATGAACGATCCAAGCGAGCTGGTTAGTTTCTAAAGTATCCACTTTTATTCGAAATTGCCTTAGTTTCAGCGAGTTTGTAAACGAACCCGCTAGTTTAGAAAGCAGCCAAATTTACTCTTTAACCGCTTCACTCCGGTCCGTGAAATGTGACCGTTGATTAATTGTTGCAGATCAGCAGGAAATCACGTCATCACCCAATCAAACCAACACAACAGAACTGGATAACACTAAAACGTGGCTGGCAATTTCGGTGCTGGAAATGACGATTTCCAAAGAGAAACATGGTCGCATGTTGAGCTGTGTTGCTGTTCACGAATCATACGCAACCAAGTCCAGCAGCATAGAAGTGAGACTGGATGTCATGTGTAAGTATGAAGAGATTTACAGGCTCTTTAATTTTTTCTTGCCCGTATTTCCTATCATTATTCAGTTAAATTTCTAACCATCACTCAGGAAAAAGCATAGTCAAATCAAAGGTTTTTGTGTAAGTTAACATCAGTCATTTCTCAATGTGCAAAAAAACAATGAGCATGTTTTGCTTCGTTTGACCTTCCTGGCCATCCTCTGATCGCCACTATTATTCGCCCAGAAATCGCCGAACATCTGCAGGGAACAGTCAATTGTTTCCCTGTCTCCTGTTGTATATTTCCTGACAGCTCTGGTTTTCATTTATTATCATCTGATTGCTCGGGTGGCACAGATCGATAACCAACATGAATTAACCGAAAACGTCTACAGTTTCAACAGACTGGCGCTTTGGCGTTCGTTGATAAAAGTGGTTGAGTTTCTCTGGCATCTTCAGCGGTGTTAAAACCACCTGGAATGGGGGTCGACGAAGCTATAAAATGCTTGAATTTACCTGCGTTTTATGCTATTAAAGTTGCAAATTCTAGCAATTGACTAGAAAATCTTGAATTTTATTTAAAAGGATCTTAGATCCTTCACTCTATTTAACTTGGGTAGCGACTCGAACTTAAGTTGTTTGAGTTGAGCAAATCAATGCTAAAATTTTTCGTTATTTAGTAGTTGTGCTCGAAACTTTCCAGACCCTCTGAATATTGAAACTTGAAAACTCGAAATCCAAGTCCATGCCACCATGTCGAATTAATATTTAACTTTCATAAATTAGTAATTTCCCATTAACTATTTTAGACTAAAGAATCTGTTTGAATAATTCAGTAGCTTGAACCGATTTAATGAAATGAGTGAAAATGATTGTTGTTTTATGTGTGAGGTGGGCGAAGTTTACAAGCAAATGAACAATTTGCCCCATTAATAAATTTCGCTTTTCCTGCGAACAGCGAGAAAATGACCAGGAAAAGTAGGCAGAAGGTGGCCGTAAAAGTTTCACCGAGATTAAAATTCTCCTCTAGGACGTAAATATTCTCTAACTTCGTTGCTTCATTAAATTCCAGTACGCAATTTCGCCAGTATCATTTCGCTGAGATTTATTTGCGAGTCAAAGTTTTTTTCGCTAAAAATTGCTTTCACCGCGCGTTTATTCTTTGCGAATATTTCAAAATGCCGTCGTAAAGTTCACCGGTTACGAAACTTCGCAATTGGCCTCTAATTCGTTCAATGACGGGGAACTTTGCAAATTCGCACAATTCAGATTTTTAACGAGACAAGTCTGGTTAAGGCGTAAATAAAAAGTGCTCACATACAACCAACTACAACTGAACATTGAGTTGATTAATTGAAAATGAAGCAAAACTTCCCGATTCAACTCGGGACAATGCGGAATATGCAAACTCAAGAATGACCAAAACAAACTTCCGAACTTCCCTACAATGGGTTCGTTCACTTTTTTTGCGGAATAAAACTGAAAAAGAACTGGGCATACAAAGACGTGACGACGTGACAAGAGATTAAATTTATCATCTTCTTTGCGGCTTTGTGGAAGGTTTCCATTGTTCGGCTTTGCTTGCACGACTTCTTTATATGCTGTTTAAAACAAACCCTCAAATTTCAGAACTTCGATGCCAAAGTACTGGTTATGATGGCCAAACTCAACTAGTTAAGCAGCTGTTTTGTTCGAGTGTTCAGGCGTTTTTTTTTTATAGTTTTGTTTCAAAAAAAAGTTTTAATCGTCTGCAAACAGCAAATTATCCGGTTTTATTGTATGTATTTCACCCGCTAACTAGGCGAATATGTTAATTTTGCCGATATTATGAACTCAGCCAGAAATTTATATGGGAATTGTTTAAATGCTCCTGTGCAACATAATTAATTTTCACACTGTAATGTGTGGAATTTCGAAGTATTTCAATTAGCAGTCATTTAAATTACTATTCGCTGTTCAATTCTGGGAACATATGCGAGTGCTAGCAGCAAGAAATTTTGCAATACTAAACTCAACTAAAAATCCCTGTTTAAGTTGCTGAAATTCGTGATTTTGAGCCGGGCAAATAATTAACAGGATTAGATCTGGTGATTTTGACGGCCTTTTTTCATGCACCTGGCGAAACTCATTTTTATTGTTACCTTTATGTTACGAAACTCCTTTGAAACGTAATCTATGAAAGTATGGACTAGGAACAGTTAAGATTTCAAATCCACTTTATTGAGCAAAACACACATTTCTGGCTTGAACCAAACAGACATCCGTATCATCAAAAGAGATAGACTTTCGAGGCCATTCCTTGAAACTAATGGGTTTTTCGGGTTTTTAGGCCGTCGTTCGGTAGAATTTCTTCTTGACGTTTCGCAAGCACGAGTGGCTTGCATCTTCAGAAGTGGGTTGCTTGAACGCTTACACTGTTCTCATCAGAACCCGTTCAGTTCTGCGGAAGAACTGAACGGGTTCTGAACGACGTTTTGCGGAAATAAGAATACAAAGTAGATTTTGATACAAATAAAGTGGAGAGCAGCATTTAACTCGAACAGCAAAATCGTTTTTTTTTTTTCGTTTATTATCAAATTGGTTAAAAATGCTTTTTTTCATTCCATTATGCAGACAATTTTTCGATCGGTTTTACCCTAATTAAAATCTTGCACTTTGGCATAAAGTTTCTAATTTTAAATCCTTCGAACTTTT
>NW_026019016.1:811595-850586 GCF_020466585.1 Dendroctonus ponderosae | reverse complement strand
CCCATCAGTTTCAACTTTTCTAATAGTTGCGAAACTTCTGAATCGATGGAAAATTTCCAAAATTCAAAAAATTGTCGAAATTTGCGATTTTGCTTTACAAAAACTGAATATTATGCACCTTCAGTAGAAATGCAGGCAGAAAGCGTAACTGCCCGAATGCAGGAAGACATTGGGGGTTTTCGGGTGGGTTCTGATGGATGCATCAGAACAGTGTAAGCGTTCAGGTAAACCAGTTCTGAAGATGCCATTCATTCGCCATTCAGCCATTCGTGCTTGCAAAACGTCGAGAAGAAATTCTACCGAACTACGGCCTATAAACCCGAAAAACCCATTAGTTTCAGACATTCGTATCGTTGATTCGCGGATTATTGCGTTAAGTGATCCGAATTAATCGACGTTCCGCTCTTTTTCTGGATCGTCTGGTTTATGGCGAACCGCTTTCCATCGTTGGAGTTTGCCAACTTTTCTTGCTCTCATTTTCGCATCGAAATATGGTTTCGCGGTCGAAATTAGCTGGCGTAAGCTGGAAAGTCGCCTATGAACTGAACAAACATCCCGAATTTAGTGCGGAAATAGTTGAAAAATTTGGGTTTGTTTCAGTTGTGCCAGAGACTCGCCTTGTGGGTCTTCCAACTGAAGATGTGGAAGATCTGAAAGATTCCATTGCAATCCGATGCGTCGTGGATGCAAATCCCAAAGCTTCAGTGGTGTGGCGAAGAGAAGGCCAGACTCAACCAGCCAGTTTGCAGGAATTGTTGCAATTTAGTCCAGCGATTCGACAACACTCTGGATTATACACGTGCCATGCTAGGAACAAGGCGGGCGATTCTCAGCCGAAACGAGTGCAGATTGATGTTAAATGTAAGTAGATTCATGTTTTCGTTCAAAGGCAATGTTTTTGAGTCTCCGTTGTTCTTTGAAATATTGCAAACGTTCAGTGCGATCATATCTTAGGCCAAATTACTCAAACACGTAATGTGCATATACTGAAGTTGTAATTTCACACAAAATCAGCCAGGGAGTATTTATTAATGCCTGCCCGACTTGGAATTTATGAGTTGGGAGTTATGTCTGCGGATAAATTATAACAGTTTAATCAGCATAAAGCTACTTTTATAACTTTGCGTTATTTATAGGGCTTCCCGGCCCTCGGACGATGAATAATTATTAATACGACTTTATTAATACACCACATTCAACTTGCCCAGTTAATTTCTTTTTTAAGCTTTGCCCATTCCTGGCATGTGTTGCAAGTTAAATTAATGTTAAAAATGTGCTTAAACCTTTATTTTGCAGGGTTACAGACAATGTTTTGCTAATCTTCAACGTCTTGAATTGAAATATTAAACATTCCAATTTTCCAACTGATAAACTTATGGAAATATCTCAACGTAACCTTCTCCTATGTGAATAAATCAGTCAAAGACATCCATCTCCATATCAAGTTGGAATATTTCAATTCTCCTACTGAACTTCTGTTACATAAATTCCAGTTAAGTTCCTTCTAATAAGACAATTTTTCTATTTTACTGTACGTTCCCGGCAATAATATTCTCTAAGTTCTCTGGATCATAAATCTCGGTATCAAGCGTAGAATATTTTATAAAGTGCATTCGTGTTATTGGAAAGTAAACCTTGCACATGCAAGTGGAAAAATTTCCCTAAGGTGGGCAGGAAATTTGAGGCAAACGCAGCATTTATTACTGTAATTCCAGTTTAGTACCGAGGATTCAAGCATATTTACAAAATTTCTTGCCAGTTTCAAGGAATGGCCAGCAAAGGGCCAATTTTGCTGATAAAAAAGATGTCACTGGAAAAAATCACAAAAGAACTCGAAGGCAATTCCCGAATAAATTCAACCTTCTGACAAACTGATGATAACTTGCAGATCCAGCTCGATTTGCGCTAAAGTGCGGACTGATGGACACAATCGATTCGACACCTTTTATTGTAATTTTCGACCTTTAATATTTCGCCCCTTTTTCCGGTACAAATTGAATTTGAGTGGAAGTGACAAGCAATAATGCGCGATTATTATTTGAATAATATTGACTCTATCGGTTGCTGACACGTGCAATTATTCAATTGCTTACAAAAACCCTGAATTCGATGCGGAAAATGCCATTATTGAAATTGAGACTCATCCAATGTTATGGGACTATGTTAATATGTGATGTTTTACTGTGAATAAACATATATTGTTTTATTGGGGCCGAAGGAATGGGGGAAAGTTGCCTAATTCTGAACGCAAATTTTTGGGCTCAATTTAATATCTTTTCTTACTACTGTATCAAATGAATCAGACATTAGTGAAACAACATTTAATTTTCTATGATTTCCACATTTTTTGTTTCAGATCGGCCAAAAATAATCAGTGTCGGTCGCGAAAGAGTCAAAACCACCACTCTGTTCTCTCCAGTGAACTTTGAATGTCTCGGTGAGGGCAATCCGCCTCCGACCTACCAATGGGTCCAAAAGAAGACCTCCTCGCATTCGGACAGTATTATTGAACGAGGACGAGAAGCGAAACTGTATCTGAACAATGTTACGTATGAGTTTCAAGGAGAATGGAGATGCCGAGTGACCAACATCATCAAAGGAGAGGAACAGAGCGTCGTTAGTGAGCCGATAATCCTTCAAGTACACGGTGAGCAAAACATGTGTTTCTCACTCAGCAAAATTCCAGTTCTATAAAATGTGTAGGTATTTATGATTTCCAAAAACAAAGTGTCTATAGTAGAAACAAAAACAAGTCAGACTTAATCTCTCATCTTTAATCCGCTACTTGTGCCGCATATAAATTCAATTTTATTCCTTCCGAGCATGGGAAATAGATTCGCAAATTTATTCCATAATTTATCCGAATACATACAAGTTGGGTAACATAATTTCTATACAGTTTCGAATTGTTTACTTAAACTAGTTTTCGGAACTTTGCCTCAGAAACTCGACGCAATGTCATTGTATTGTTTTGGGGATTAGAAGTTTCTACGTTCGGTGGATTTTTGCTTTTTAATTAAACGAAAATAGACTGAAGGATCTAATGCAAATTATCTGGTACTAAAGTGAATTGTAAATGGAACAGGTTAATTAAAATGAATAAGGAAATTGGCTTCCAGACAATTCAAGGCAATTTAAATTAAATAAGTTGATGTGAAGATGCTGTAACTTTGACCACCGTTGCGATCATCTGCATTTTCTAGTTGCAATTGTACAATTTAATTTCCCAAATCGATAATAATTTATTAAGGTTTCATTATTTTGCTCTATGTTGCAGGAGCGCCGCAGATTTTGCGGCAAACAGCCAACCAGGAAATCTACGTTGAAAGTGGCCACCCAGTAGATATGAGCATGGTTGTATGTGCAGATCCCAGGCCCAGATCTGTCGCATGGGAATGGGGCTCGTTGAGGTTGGAGGCTGGGAACGAAATGGGTGAGCAGTTAATCAGTAGCAGGATTTTTATTTCAGAGTCGAAAATTGCGTGAAACCGTTAATTTTCAGTCCAACATCCAGCGCGAAAAAATGGCAATTTGGTGCGGTTTGAATTAACTTTTGGGGGTTATTGGATTCAAGCTCGTTCTATAAAATGCGAAGATTTCAATTTCCTACTCGATCCAGATTGGAAGTTGGAGTTTTTTGCATTTGGGGGAAACCTTTCATTTTTAAACCGAGATTCATAAAGCGCGAATTTTGTGCGATTTAAATGGACATTTGAGAGTTTTTTCAATTCAATTATCTGCTGTAAGACGGCCAAATTTTAGCTTTCTACTCGCTTAAAATTGGAAGTTTTGCAGAATTTTTGCAGTTGCCATAAACTTTCATTTTTGGACCAAGATTTCTAACGCGTGCAAAAATTTGAATTTTGTGTTATAGGAATTAACGTTTCCGGATTTTTCAATAAAACTTTCCTTTATAGAATGGCTGAATTTCAACTTTCTACTCGCTTTAAATTGGAAGTTGGGATTTTTAAAGTTTCAAACAACATTTATAGAGCGTTCAAAAACTACAATTTTTTGCAATTTGAATGAACTTTGGAGATTTTTTAAATTTAAGTATCGTCTGTAGAATCGCTGAATTTCAACTTTCTACTAGATTTTGATTGGAGGTTGGGATTCTTTGCAGTTGCGTCAAACTTTTCATTTTTAGACCAACATTAATCAGAAACCCAAAAATTTGAATTTTGTGCTATTTGATCGAATTTTTCAGAGATTTTAACTCAGGTATTTTCGRTTGAATCTACAAATTTCAAATTTCTGCTCACTTTATATTGGAAGTTGGAATTTTTTGCAGTTGCATGAAGACTTCTTTATTGGGCAAATACTCATAAAGCGGCCAAAAATTGAATTTTGTGTCATTTGAATTAACTTTTCGGAGTTTTTTTATATGCCTGAAACTTTTCATTTCTAGACTAACATAAAGAACTCAAAAATTGGAAATATGTGCGATTTGAATGTACTTTTGACAACTTTGAACTTCAACTATCTGCTACAGAATGGCTAAATTTAAGCTTTCTACTCGGTTTAAATTGGAAATTGGATTTTTGATTTGAATTGGTCTGCTATTGCATGAAACCGTTCATTTTAAGACCAAAATTTACAGTGTGATACAAAATGATCTCTTGGGATTTTTTAGATACCTGGATAATTTAGAACTTTACACTTTAGATAAATTTTTGGGATTTTTTCACTTTGAAGCCTGTTGCTTGAAACCGTTTATTTTCGAAGGAAACGAATAAGCACCTAATCAATCACATGATTTTTCGTAGCATTTTGTGAGTTGAATTCATCAGAAATTTATAGTTGAACGTCTGTGGTCCAGTGGTCAAAGATTTGATGAATTTTTCAGGAAAATTC
The DNA here is from genome assembly GCF_020466585.1 of Dendroctonus ponderosae. Lineage (NCBI taxonomy): Eukaryota > Metazoa > Arthropoda > Insecta > Coleoptera > Curculionidae > Dendroctonus > Dendroctonus ponderosae. The sequence goes on along the minus strand of NW_026019016.1, from coordinate 845,732 downwards.
AAAGTTGACGAAGTGAGCCAAGAAGAAGGAGAAGACTGTTATTTAACCATCCTCCACATCAAAGACACTTCGGCAACGGATTCCCGAACGTATTATTTGCTGGTGGAAAACGACAAGGGGAAAGACATGCACGCGATTCAATTATATGTTAACGGTGAGTTCTGTTGACGCTTTATCGGTCTTCTCATCTACTAGTAGCGACGATATTAAAGAAATATTGGTGGGGCAGGCTTATGTTGCTATGAGTTGATAGGGATTATCCAGGCTAGCGGATTTTTTCGGGTGAAAACAATCGATTTTGCTCAAAACTCAAAGCTTTCTAAGTAGGTCTAAGCAAATCTCGCTTTTGCTGTTTATTAACTGCAATTTTCTTGTATTATAGCTATTGATGACCAAAATAGTTCCGGTAAGTTAGAATCAGTAGATTTCCGCAACTTACACTTAAGCTGTAGAAGAGAAAAGCACAAACATTTAAAAAAATTTTTTTTGGGTTCTTGTTGATGTCAAACAGTTTTGTCTTAACATTGTTAATCGCCAGGTTTTAAAGACTGTTTTTCCGGTAAACGCAAAAGGTCGGCATTAAAATGTTCAATTTATCCCGACGATTCATATTTTAATTTAAAAACGCTGGAAACCATCCAGCCGTCGGTTTTTCTCCGTGAAAATACAACCGTTCCATTATTCGAATTGGTTTGAAACTGAAATGCGGAAACCGTAATGCGATAAGATGGTTCGCATCTTTGTTATACATCCGTGTAACAAATTTAGTCGATGATACTTATGCTGAAGGGCGGATTATTTCCGTGTCCTTTCGACGGGAATCTGACCGAAGTCGATGGGGAAATTTAATACAAAGTCGAGCAATTTTGCAGAAAATACAATGTGAGGAAAGGTGGCTTGCGGACTTTTTTTGGGTTTTTTAATCGTTTCGATTGCCAATTTTGTGTTTTTTTTTTCAGAACCGCTTCAGATAAGTACATTGGCGAGTGTTGCTGGCGCTCTTTTGGTGGCTTTTCTCATATTGGTCTGTGCTTGCATCTACGCCATCCGAGCAGAAAAGTGTTGCTTTTCGAGTAAGTTATTAGTAGGTGGTCTATATTTTTTCGGCGAGAAATGAACGGCAAAAATGTGCGTGTTCAAGTGGAAACTTGAAGCGATAGCCATCGAGAGTTTCAGTTTATTATAGCTTCAGTATTTTTTGCTTTAATTAACGCTCAATTCCTTTATTGGATTCCATAAAATAAAGCAAAATGTTGTTTTAAAGCTGTTCATTATTGAAACGCAAATACTCCTTCGTTATTTATGTTGCGAGTCAAGTAACACAGCGTTATTACTGCGAGCGCATATTATTTGACTACTAAATATGTATTATTTTAATCATATTTTATTCCGTATTACGTCCGATTTAGTTTACCAGATAAATCAAATCAATAGATTTTTGCTACTGCCTAAATAGTGCAATCTAAGCATATTCAATATTTATTGGTTCAGTTTAATGCAACAGAGATCAACGTAGTCGAAATTTTAATTAATTTCATTAGCGAGAATACCACAATTTCGATTGTTTATTAACTGTTTGCTATTTATTGTTTTTGCTGTAACGCTAGATGATCGTTCCATATTTAGTGTGATGCTGCTGTTAGTTTTGCAGCCGAGATAAATTTAATCCCATCAATAAAATCGATAAGGGAAGCCTAAAAATGTCAGCAAAAAATTGTGTTTGGCTAATAAAACGTGCTACTTAATCAATTATTTTTATATTGCAGGAAAGGGTGACTTCAAGCCATCAGACATTGATGGGTAAGTACACATAAAACAGAAGTACGGGCAATAAAGAAAACTGGGTAATGTCTCACGTGACTTTACACGAAGTCCGAGATACAAAGGAAGTAAAACACCGAGCTCGTTTAATGGATTGTAAACGTGAGCTTTCAATATTTGATTTTCATTGCTGGTTTTTCTCAGTTGTCTGTATTTATGTCGTTACTTATGGCGCTCGAATGGGATTACGAAGAGTTTGGGGAATATTACTTCCATAGAACAAAGGCTTTGTCAATAATTGCTAAGCGGAATTTACTGCAATGATTACAAGTTTCTTTTTCATGAGTTTTTCACTTATTTGTCCGAATTTTTTTCGATTTGTCCACTAGATTGTCTTTCATCTGGTTCGGTTTCTGTTGTTTGTAATTTTCATGTAGGGAAACTGGGGAGTTTTTCAGGCTTTTAGGTCAACGTAGAAAAGAATGGGAAACCCAAAAAACTCATCAGTTTACCACAAGTATTACTTTTTCATTTTCCAATCGTTTAGCTGGTTTTTCGCTTTTTTTACAATTTATTCAAAATCATGCTTATCGAATATTTTTTTATTAATTTGCGTAATTTTGTGAGAATTTCATAAAGTTAGGGCAGATTTTCATACGACAAAAAGCCCCATTAATTTTGTTCAATTATTGAAGATGCACGAGACAGAATGGACTTGAAGATTTTCCAGGAGGGAGGAAATTTATCGACATCAACAATGTATTAATTAATTGGGCAGCACTTTTTTCAAGGAACCGTTTTTCAAATAATGTTAACTTTAAGTCACTAAAAGAGTAACGAATTCCAAGTTAATTTCGTTAGACTATACTCATTTTGAGTAACTATCTATTTTTTTTTAAATTTGACTAAAATATCTGAGATTACAGGAATGTTTTATTTTTAACCCAACGGGTATAACTAGATATAGATGAAGCATAACAAACTGCAGAAGGAATGAAGAGTTTGGAAGCAATCCAAGTTTTTTTATGTTTAACTGCAGTCGTTGTGAACTTGAAACGAAATTACGATTCATTAAAGCTCCTCCTTGTTGTTTTTTGTGCGACTCAAAGTCTCTGGTTTGCCAAAGAAAAATGTAAAGTTTGTAAATCTATTAGTCGCCTTTCTGAGCACACTCTGAAGAATCTATTTTTCTGTTAATTGTATAAAATCTGGACACTCAAAGCCCTCAAATCAAAGACTTTGTTGCACTTAGCAGATCCCTTGCAAATGAGGCGCGTTCTACGTTGTTGAGAAACGGAGGATTATTTCTTCAAACTCTCCATTTGTTTTATTGGTAAATTTACATGTTGGTGTTTTCTCGGATCCCCCGTATTTGACTGAATATCTATCTGCTGAGACAAGGCAATAAAAGCAAGCTCTAAAAATAAGGCTTGGAATAGCTAAAACGCTATTTTTAAAAGCCGCTGCAGACGTCTGTTAAAATCACGAAGAGGTGTTTTGCAATTTAAAAGTCTATTGATTTTGGCTTTCCACCTGCAAAGTGCTTTTAGAGATGTTTTACTTTGCCATCGAAATCGGGACACCCTTTCAATCGTTTTATTCTCAATATCTCTTATCTGATTACGAGCTGCCCGGATTACTGTACAGGATGTTTTAGTTCTGCTCCTACTTCCAATATTTCCACCTCGCTCTTTGTGGTCAGCTTCTCATTCAGTTTCTCCACCGTTCTTGTGCCAACACATTTGAAAGTTCCAGTTTTCCATTCTCCATGGAAGCAAGCTGAAGATGTAAATCTTTAATTTGAACTGAGCCCGACTGATTTCGATTCATCAGTTGGAATTTGGCGTGCTTTGAATTTACGTTATTCTCAGGTCGTAAATAATCAAACATCCGGCGCTGGAAAATCCCGGCTGTCATCTTAGAAGCGCTTTATTAAAGGAGTTTGGAGCAAATTTGTGTAGGCAGGTGGTATTTGAACAGCGGTGCGGTTTTCACGTTAATATGTGATGGAAGCGACACCTTATTGCCAGCGAATTGCATGTTACCAGGCCTTGTTTACGGGCTTTCAGCGTTCTAAACCGAAAATTGAGAGTTTCGTCCTGCGGATGGTTGCTAAATTCTGTCTCTGTCTCTTCCATCCAAAAAAATCCTCCTATTGCGGCCGAGTGATTTCAATATCCAACTTCCTTCCGGGCCGGGTGAAACCCGAATCGCAAACTTATACGGATTGACTTAATGAAGTTTTCAAACCATTAACAGTTCGGCTCTAGAGCATGACGGTTCTAAATGAGAATTATAAAAGCACTCTACATGTATTCGCTTATAAGTTAGAGCTGAGATAGCCGCAATTTAACTTTATTACAGCTGGCTTTATTGCTTCGAAAATACGGTTTCGGTTTTATTAAACGTGCGGTATGCTGATCGGATATTAACCACCCTATAAAACTATGGTATTTACCTTCAGAGCGATTCCGCAACGATATTGAAATGCGCTAAAATATTATCGCAAATATTTAAATTTTTCTACCTTTCGTGTTTGTATCTTTCTGTAATCTTAACAATAGTTTAGTTGAATATTCCAGCTGCGTCATGCCATATTACAGCGATTGAAGCTGTTTGGCTTGTACGGTGGCGTTTTGAGATTGCATTGCCAAACTTGGCCGCTTTTAGTAAACTTTTCCAGCAGGAACAACACAACTTCAAAGTACGCCAGTTTAAATGAAAATTATAGAAGCACTTAATATGCAAGTGGCTTTATTAGGCATGAAGGGCACTGATTTAAATTTTCAACGCGTTTCGGCGCTTTGCACTTCATTATTGTTGTTTTGTCCTTATTGTTGACGGTTCTTTCACAAGTCGATCTTAGCAGGAATGGCGGTTGAAAATCTGTCGAATTTTCCACGTTTATTTCATCAAATCGTTCAGTTATGATGTAAATTATTTACGAGCGGATAGTTAATTTACTGTTTTGTGTTCTCTGTTTTTGCCTGCATTTTTTGTTTGCTTGATCAGTGTTATAAATGCTTATCTGGTTTTTCCTCCTGGTTATACTTTGGTGTAATGTCAGACTTGTGTTTTGGATCTTGGATCAAAAAACTACATCAAAATCTGTGCAATCTGGGAACGATTTCAAGACAGGAAGAAGAAGATGGGGGTGAAAGTTTTAATGTTTCTTTTTGATTTTTTCTTCACCTCTTTATAGATTTTGCAACTTTCGGTTCTGCTGTTGGACATTCAAACAGACTTTGTTTTTTCGCCCACAAACTCGCTCTTCCAGCGCGCTTCTAACCGTTTCCTAAAATATTTTTAGGTTCTCCGATTGATTCGGATTTTCATCTGCGGCTTTAGCTCTTGCGGTAGCTGTGAGGTGATTCGAATAAAAAATGTTTTAAGAAGTTAATGTAACGTTTATGTGAAATGCTACATTGATTCTCTACTTCATACTTTTAAAGCTTGTTTTGTCTTGATTGTTGACGCTTCTTTTACAAATGGATCTTAGACTTTCCTTAGATCTTAGATCGCATCGGAATCTATACAATCTAGGAATTACTTCAAAGCAAGAGAAAAAAGATACATGAGGTGAAAGTTTGGATGTTTGTTTCTCTCTTTTGATCCTTAAAATGGTTCTACATTATCAGGCAGTCAAAGAGATTATTTGTTTTTTTGCCTCCAAACTGGTTCTGCCAGCACGCTTCTGACCGTTTCCTTAGAGATTTTTATATTTTCCAGTTAGAAAGCGTTTAGTTAGAAGAGTTATGAAATCGCCGAGTTATTAAGTCAATTATTTATTAGAAGAAATTTAATTTGATGTTTTATATTTTCTATTTTTGCCTGCTGTTTTCACCCTTCTGGTTTTTCATTCTGGTCAAACTGTGGTTTAATTTCAGACTTATTTTTTGAATCTCCAAACATCCACGTCGAAATCTGTATAAGCTGGGAATTATTTCAAAACATGTACCTGTTTTGCTACATGAGGTGAAAGTTCAAAGAGGTGAAAGTTTGGATGTTTATTTCTCTCTTTTGATCGTTTGAACGGTTCTACATTACCAGGAATTCAAAGATATTGTTTGTTTTTTGCCTCCAAACTGAGTTTCCTGAGATATTTTTACATTCTTCAACTAACTCTGATTTTTATCTGTGTCTTGTGAGGTGTTTCGAACAAAAAAGGTTTCAAAAAGTTAATATAAAGCTTCTTCTACTCCATTATTCTTATTGTTATTGTTCTTATTATTAAGGGTTGAATAATTTTCATTGTTTGAGTAGAAATATTGAATTTTCAAAATACTGTGTGGTTTAAGGGGCGCAATATAAGTGATGGCTAAACCCATAAAACCGCAGCTGTAAAGTGAAGCCTTATAAACCTACAGTGGTTTATGTAGAATTTCATTACGAAATGGATGGAGCAAATTGGCTAATTTCAAAAACAGTTTGAGGCTTAGAGGCTTTTTATCAGCCATAAAATGATGCCACACTAACTTCATATCGGCGCCTTGTCTTCATTCTTCATTATCTAGCATTTAATATGCAAATTTGAACAGATGTTGGTAGGAAAATGAAGTATTAGCATTGGGGATTTTTTGGGAATTAGCCAAAATTAATTTAACAACAACAGTGGTTCGTTTGGCATTAAGGAGGAGCTGATGAATTCTATTTAAATCGCAGACTGAAGTTGATTATTATGCTGCAATTCGGCATTAATTACCAAACCCATTTTGGCTTGATTTGTTTGCTTTCTTTGATAATGCCTACTATAAAATACATTAATTGATATTTAATTGCCCGCATCGTTCGGTTCCCCATGGTTAAATCAGATTTCGACAAGTAGAGCGTTCCATTCGATGTTCGATGGTTATATACTCGACCAAATTTGCTTAATTATTAACGTTGATATGGCCCGATTGCCTAACGATATTTCAACGGCTCATCATATGATAATGACGGTTGGAATTGGATTATAATCATCTTATTAATGTTTAATGATATATTTTCTCTTGCTCCCGGTTATGTAATTTCACTATTTTAACAGCTTAATGCTGCGCTTTCAATACCGCTATAAGGCTCGTAATTTAGACATTCAATGCTGCACGTCGAAAATAGTTTTAAGTAAATATTTGCTTGCAGAAATTATGCTCTGCAGGATTTTGCGAAAAATACGAATTTAAATTTTATTCCTACCGGAGCAGTCTCAAATGGATTAAAACATGTTTTGTATTTGCTCGCGCAGATTAATCTTCTCGGGAAAATATTTGCAATCGACTGTGTTGTTTTTTTTTCTGTTTCCGTTGTTAAATGAGCATGATGGTGTTTTGGCACGTCAGGAAGCGATAAATTCGACGCAATTAACAAAACCTTGCTGGGCCTCCCTGCATTGTGAACGGCCGCTATTGCGTTTCGATCTCCCGGTAATTTTATAAAGTGCATATCTAATCGGTTTTGCTTGTTTTACCGGCTGTTAATGTGTGGAATAGCTAATGAGAACTCAAATAAGCATCGAAATACTCGCCCAATATGAACTAAGCGGAATTAAACTATTATTTGGCAGAAAAGCGCTATCGCTGCCATTTCTATGATCTTTATGTGTTATTTCGGGAGCTGATATTTTTGCAAAAGTGCGTTTTCATTTGCTGCCTTTAAATGTACTAAGTCTTATATCGAATAAAAGGAAAAATACTGAGGGTTTTTACAGTTTTTATTTAAGAAAAGACAAATTTGAAGCAAACGGGGCAAGCTGGAAAAGTTTGCAAATGAATATTATGCGACAAATTTTTAAAAGTAATTTAAGCTCTTAAGCCTCGACTTCGTTTCTGATTTGCGGTTCACAAATTTCAAAGGTTTGGAATTTATAATACAATTTTTATGCGGAAAAACAGTACAGAGAAACTTTGCTATCCAAACACATTTGGGCCGAAACAAGTTCTAGACACTTTTACAGAAACGAGTTTTCTAACTAAATAATATTTTAGTCTTAGGGTCGAATATTTTAAAGCGTCTTTAAACTCCAAGTTTTTCACAATTTCATATTTTTGCTTATAACTTCTAAAGGTTAGGTTTTGTAGCGAATCCCACATAGAAGGAAGCAGATAGTAAGTCGCTCTATCAAAAAAGCTCTAATGGTTATTCAGGTATTTTCAACCGTTTAGGAGATTTGAGCAAAAAAATTAAGGCTTTGCGTCTTCCTTTTTTAGAAGTTAATTGTGTCCTACACAAATGCACCTGCAATGCGGAAAAATAGCACTCAATATGCTCTATGGAAAAGATCTTTATAAATGTTTAGATATTTTCAAGTCCGTTACAGATAAGTGTAAACTTTTTCAAAGTTCAACATCGTAAGTTTGTCTTTTAGTCAGTAAGAGGGTAGAAATTTTAGGCGCATTTGCACAAAGACTTGGACGAAGGAAAATTGCGATTGTTCGGATGTTATCAAGGGGTTTTCAGCAAATAGGAATAAATATGTTTGCGTTTGTCTCTTCAGGGGTTAAGAAATGTTTACGTGAATTGCGTGGCAAATGTTGACTGTTTATAAGATTTGCTTACAGTCTTTTAGAGGTTAGTAGTTTTTCTACAGCCGTAAAGAGGAAAAACTAGCTTGCATTCCGCTCTATCTAAAAGATTATTTTCCCTTCATGTCTAGCGTTTTACTTGCCAACTTTCACTCCTAACTTTTTAAGGTTCAGGCATTGCCAGTCAAGCTTTACGAGAAAATCGATCTAATCCACAAACGCCCGTTAGAATCAAAGAGCTTTTCTGATCTTGCTTTGTTTGAGCAAAAGAAAATTTGAAAAACTGTTTCGATTTGTAGCCAGAAACTGGACATAGAAAAAACCGCCCATCATCTGACCAACAATCAGAATCAAGCGGGCGCTTTGGGACAGGGTGGGATTCCGGCCGACGCCATCTACACGACGGGCCCACGGGGCGGCGCCCACCCCGACGCCATGAAGGTACGTCTGGCTGCAATGGTTCTCCAACCGCCCACTAGAGTGTAGCACTGCACGATGCTGACGGGGCGGTCCACTAGGGGTGGGAGTGTAGAACACAAATTACTCCATGAGCACCATGTGCTCGAACTGACCACCTCCGCCACTCTTGGACGGCCCCACGGCAAAAACGCCACCGTCATCGAGTATCGATGCTAACTATTTTAAATGTGTGCGATCAATCAGCATTTTCCGGTAGATTCTCTGGAAAATTGCTTCCTTTTGGAGGAAAGGAAAGCGTGTGGAACTTCAGGGAATCAGTCGCTAGCAAGAGTTTGAGGGATTTTTCTGGATTATTTCAAGAAAGGTACCTACCTACATCTTTTTAAGAACCACTTGAAGGTTCATATACCTCAACTCAATGGGTATCGAGAACTTTTATTCGAATTATTGAAAAGTTTAAAAAATTTGCCTCTAGCCCGTATAGTTGGGGTAAGCTGGAACATGTCAGCGCGTCTCACTTAAATTGGTCTGGTAAATCCACGCTTACCTATGTCAATTTCACCGGTTACTGCCGTATGCACACACATATCTAGCGATTACCACACTAAAACAATGTAAATATACATAATTCAATTTAGACAGATGAGTACATTATCTTGATGCGTTCAATATAATCATTTTAGCGTGAAAACGCGTTCTATGGGGGCTATCAATGCCGTGCTTATTATTTACGATCGAATTTGTTGGGTTGGGAAACTTGCAGATATTTGAAATCCGCCCATTGGGGAGGGATTGAAGAGGGTTGCTTGCGGAAGAAGTGACACAACAAGGAATATGCTCAGGGATTATAGGAATTAAATGTATTAAAGCCTCCCGAAGACCTGCAGGAATTGAACGAAATCGTATCAGTTCTCACTCTCCATTTATAAACTGAAGGTTTTTGATATTCAAAAAGCTCCTTATTCTTCGAATGGGATTTTTGCTTATAATTCCTCTCGCCTTTTCTGTTTCTGGATGAAATTTCTGTTTCTGTTTCTGGATGATCAGTTCAGAAGATGTGTAGAATTCGTCATGGGCTGCTGAGAATTGTCCCCGCATATACGATGTTTATGGGACGATCCGAGTGTAGGCGATTTGATCCTCTAAAGAACCCCTAAAATAAAGTGATCTCTGAGTGTATTTTCTAAACTTTTGCTGGCTTTATGCCAGTCGCAGCTCCCTTGTATCGAGTTCTTGATCTCATCTTGTATAATTTTACATGTCGGCTTTTTTCAGATTAAAAAAACACGTTTTAGCAATTACGTAGCAACTGAAAACTGCCATTTTTTGAGTAGAAGTTACAATTATTCAAAAATCTGAATGAAATGATTTCTAGGCAACACTTTCCCCAAAGTTTTGCAGTGGGCCAAAATACAAAGAAGTGAGACTCCAAGAAGATTTCCTAAGAATCAGAATTTAAAAATGTCTGGATTTAATGGTATTTAAGTGAAACTTTGCGTTTGTATATACTGCGGCTTCTTCCACAATGTGTGACATTTTTTGGAACCAAAGAATTTTTTCTGTTCGTCCAGTTTTAGACCTAAAGTTGCAACTTACCAAAAATCGTGTCTGCGTGTATGCTATTTAGTTGTTCGGGCTAAAGCTTCATCTAAAATGTGCGAAACTTTCTAGTTTTTAGTCTCTTTTTAAACTGGAGAATTTATTATTGTTTTATTTTGATGCCCGCAGATGTGGATTACGCTGGCGACAAAAATCGCAATCAATTGGACTTAAGAAACACTAAATATTTACCGAAGCGGAAGCAACCTGTATAATTTGTGAAACTCGAAGTTCCTACTTTCAATATTTTGGAAAAACTCCTCCCTTTGCTTCTGCTCACTAGCAGTCCGGATTGTTTAGGTCAGGTGATCGAGGTGGCCGAGCCATTGCTCCACCTTATTTATGGAATATTGGGCAAATATAAGGTGGAGCCCTTTTATGGGCATGAATCATATGTTTGGGAGAAATTCGCAATAAACTTCGGTTTTTAACCGGAGCGGCAGCACAAATTGGTATACTTAGCGGTTTCATTTCATTGATCAATAGATTTGAGCGTGAAGATGTTGAAAGTTTTTCTGGGCTTTCGCTCAAAATGGATGTTTGAACCCAATTGGAGTCTGTTTTCAAAAAATTACCGTTTGTTTCGAGAACAAATGAAAAAGTTCTCGAAAAAGAAAATCTACTGAGCACTAAATAAGTTACCTTGGAAAGCGTTTTTAATAAATTAATGTACAATCGGGTAAAAACTTGAATTTTTAGACCACAAGTTGCAAATAAAGGAGTTGTGTCCATGTGATGCGTACTTAGTTTGTGTTCACAGATATTTTTTTAATTGAGCATTCATCTGTGAGAAAACACTTATTCTTAGCCCCAATCTATAATGAAATTTCACCAAATCATATTCCCATTGCCTAATTGTCCGGTGATTTCACCCCATTAAAACCTCTTTTCCCCTGCCTAGAAACACTAAATTATCCTTCAAACTAACATCTACAATGTTCCAATTATCAGAACAACAGTTTTAGGACAATGAGCTGTTTAGGAAAACTGTGTGGAACTCGAAACCAGAATCCATCAACTTGCACAGCATTTAAGCCGATTGGCTTGTTAAACACTATCATTGTTCGATCCAGACTCAGTTGTGATCAAAACAAATTCAACATGAAACTAGGCTTTGAATGATGTTAACGATTACACACATATTATGGGCTGATGGGCGGCTTTAGCAGCTTTATCTGGCCGGGGGGAAAATACAAAACATTATTTCGCACATATTTGCCCAGATATCCGCTGATTGACAACGCAAAATCGGGGCATGGAAGGGTTCATTGGTTTTATGTTGGGGAAGTTGGAACCGAATATGCCGATGTGGAACGCTGATAATTTTATGAAAACATTTCACATATTTGGGGCTGATAACACACATTTTGTCTTATGGGAAATTGTGCTCTTGCTAAGACTGTTTCTTTGTTGAGAAATGCGGAATTAATGATTTAATTTACCAAAATTTCACAATCGGACTGTGAATTGCTGTCGAAAGTGGTCGATTTAAAATCGTTAGCATGTTGCATCACAATCAAGTTTTCTGTCACCCTGTTGCACAAATAATGCCGATGCGCAACCAATGTTATGTTTGTTTATGTTATTTAGTGTTATTTTTTCTGTTTGTCCATGTTTGTCATCAAATTTTAATATCTGTGCCTCTAACACATAAATTCGGTCTGTAGCTAACCAGCAGATTGTATGCGTCGTTTTGTAGTCTCTAATCCAGTGTATCTTTAAGTAAGAGATCCATTATACATTTTTAGTTTGGGGCAACAAAATAGAATAGATGTTTTACGCGTCATTAACAAAACGGATGATTCTGCACATAATGGGAGAAGTAATTTTTTACATTGTTAGGTAGAAAAGATAAGGGAATTTTTGACAATAATATTAAGAATTTCTGTAAAACAGGGTGAAATAGCTCTATTGAAAATGAAACTGGAGACAAAGAGGGGCTCGTCCTAAAATTGCGCAGGACATGTTCCACCCAGTCTGTTATTTTGGACCAAAAAAACCAAATTTCCTTCGTTAAATCTACAGGAATTTCCATTATAACATGTGCTGCTTTATTTGAATCGAACCCTGCATATCCAATTCTAGAACTCAATTGGAACCATAGAATATGATTGTAAATACTCAAAGTAGATCTAGGACCTCATTTTGCACCACACTGTTGCACTTTGTACATAACAGCACTTTGCACTCTAACATCACTAAATTCGCTTTTGGATTTTTTCGTTTATTTGGCGGTGTTATCAACTTGGCTCATTCATTAACTACTTGAGAAGAATCGGGATTTGCCATTGATGCTATTCTGTGGCTGGAATTGATCCAATGACGGTTTCTTTATTTAGTGTTGCGATCATTCTAGTCATGGATTTGAGGCCAGTTTTTAGGTGATAATTTTGGTTCATTGGACAAAAAATTGCTGAATCAGTAACAAGTTTACAGAAACACGATGAATATTATCACTAAAAAACTGGCACGAATCGAGCAAACTGCCATTCTTCCTGATCTAACAAACACTAATACTGTCACTTACACTGTTCTTTTCACACAGACCACTCCAGTTCTGAGCACTTTCTCAAATCATCTCACTTGATTTTAAATCGCATCGAAGCGCCGTCATTTTGGATTCTGAGGGCAGCTAAAGGCGCAGACAGATCAGAACACGCCACTCATCTTCATCTCTGTTCACTCGTGTATCTTTTGCATTACTTATCTTGCTCGGAGACATTGTTCGAATGGAATTTGGGACACTTTGGTGCACTGTGAAGATAACTAGTTGCAAAAGAATGTCGACCATTCTAGTTAGATTATTAATTAAGAAACTACTCGTCAGTTTTAAATTGTAATTTTCCTAGATATTATGGCATGTAATGGGTAACGGACTAACGAAAGTTTATGCATTGATTGATGCGCGGTTTGGTTAAGAGCTTTGAAAAATTTACGAATAATCTGAATTGATTAATTTAATTTTTTGCGGCTTATTGACTTCAATTTACTGTGCTCAGGACATTAATTTCACTTTTGCGCCAGTATTTTGTTGACATTTAATTTTTTCAATTGTTAGCTTTTTGAACACAAATATCTACGGTTTCAGTAGTTTTTGCTCAGAATGTAAAATTCACTTTTGTGCCAGTATTTTGTTAAAATTGTAATTTTTACAATTTTTATCATTTTGAACGCGAATATCGACGGTTTTAGTGTCAGCGTTTCATGTTCATAGTTTACCTGCAAATAAAATGGAAGATTCCTTTACGAAAGATCGAAAAACTAAAATTAAATAAAAAACTGGAATTAAATTTAATATGGAAGAACTGAAAAACAGTTTAAAAATACATGTTCCCCTTTAAAAGGTAGTTTTGTTTTTAATATTTAGTTGCAAGATTTTTAAAAGTCTTAGTTTTGAGTTTGAAACCAAAGTAAAGGGCAGAACATTTTTTGTTTAAAAAAAACAGTTTCAAATGATTTGCTGTCTCTTAAAAGCTCCCATGCGGTATTTTTTTATTTAATCTTTAGTTGCAAGTTTTTGGTTCTTCAAAAATGTAAGTTTCGGCATTAAAATAATCGTGAAGGAGCCAAGAAATTATGAAAAAATATACCAACATTGTGCCTCTGACAAGGGGAGGCTTGACCCCTTTACAGAGGATGGAAAAGCAACTCTAGAATTAAAGAAAAAAAAATAGGAAAAAATACAATTTGAAACAATAGTTAAGAGCCCTGAAAAGCATTTTTGCATCTTTACTTGCAAGTGTTTAGTTTGACTAAAATCTCAGTTTTGGCCTTAAAACCGAAGTGGAGGGCAGAGGATTATGTGAAATGAAAACAACATTGTGATCTTGACACGGTGAGGCTTAACCCCTTTACAAGAGATGGAAAAGCAATTTTAAAATCAAATTTATTATGAAAGTGGTAAAAGACCACATTTAAAAGGGATCATAAAGTTCATATTTGTATTCGTTTTTAGTTGCAAATTTATATTTCTTCAAAAATCCTGAGTTTTAGCCTGAAAACCAACAAAAACCAAAAAAAAAGTAAACTCCTTTACGAGAGGCTTGGAAACAAATAGTTTGGAAAATATATTCCGATTTAAAATCCTTCATAGAACATTTTTGTATTTAATTTTTAGTCGCAAATTTTAATTTTTGTCAAAAATCTCAGTTTTGGCCTTAAAACGAAAGTAAAGGGCAGAAAATTTCGAAGAAAAATGCAACTATGCCTTCCATGAATTGGCTGCCGAAATAAGCAGATTTGAAGCCATTGGGGATTTGAAAAAATCACATGAAACTGAACAGCTGAAACAAAAAAGCCGATTTTACCCGAAAATGCGCAAGACTAGAGAGATGAATTTGCGGAAGACAATATTCCATAATTTCAGTGAAAAAATGCAGGTCAAAAAATTTGATTTTATTTTCCAACTCGGAATGCGGGCAAAAAATGGCGAAAACTTGTGGGAAAAGCCCCCCAGCTGGAGATTCTTAACCAAACCAAGCGCAATCGCCAAATGTAAAAGCTGAAATAAAAATCTGTAAAAAGAAACTAACACGAAAACTAACACTGCTGTAAATGTATGTATAGCATCATCCTTCCACAACACACACTTTCAATGGTAGGAGTAGTTTCGAGGATCGGTACCATCGTCACTCCTTAACCGAACCGACAAAACAAAATAACTCAACCATGGGAATTGATACGATCGATGTGCACCGCCCGCTCAGCTTCAGCCAATACCACAGCTTCAATCGCTATGAACTGCCCAGGCCGAACGACAATTGGTCGTACGCATCGACCATGATCGCTGGCTCGTACCACAACGGCAAAGAAAAAAAATACAAACGACGATCGCATAACGCGAAAAACAAAAATCCCAAGACAGATCGGGACGCGAATGGCAGGCCGAGGCCTTTGCAGTTGGAAAACGAAAAATACTACGATTTGGTGTTTCCGAAGAGCCGACACAGCGACGGTATGGATTATAGATATGTTTATCAGCCCGATAGCTTAGATCATGCCGAGTTGTAAATATTGTGTTCTAAGGCTGTTGCTTATGTGGTTTCCTACATTGCTTTGTGTTGGTGTTTTGTACATATAGAACTGTTAAGGGTCCTTGTTCTTGGCTTTGTTGGTTTGGGACGTTGATGAGGACAAATTCTCAATGCTCATTTCATTCTCAGTTCTCTACGTATAAACTAAAATGGATCGATAATTCCGAGGAAGTTTCACTGTTTTATGCAAATCCTGATTAGTTGGGGCGGGTATTTGCAACCCCAACCAACTTCATCCAGCAGATAACTACTTCAAAAACTATTAAAACTGTGGTGGTAATCTGCCCGATACTTACACGTGTAAATTGGCTATTAGCCGGTAAAGTTGAGGATAAATTTCCGGCTTATTTATTGGGCAAAGCTCTATTGAGATACCTATTTCAATATTTTTTGTTATGCTGTTGGCACTAAACTAAAAAACTAGTTTCAAAGTATATTTCTACTATTTATTGAAATTGTTATAGTCTATAATGTATAATGTGTTTACATTAAGAAAACGTATGTATAAATCATCAGTGTTACATCTAAAACTTTAGGTAGACTCGAATTTAAAGCTCGATATTGTACTTGTTAGATCGGTAGATTTTCTTATATGTGATGTTACAATAAATACTTATAATAATGTTATTAACATAGGCTTTTAATGTAAATCTGATAGGTAATAATTCATCAGCCTGTAAATATTTGGAAAATTTATCAATAACATTATGACTGGTTTTGTATCAAGAATCTTTCTTGATTGATCAGTTATTATTTTGTGTCATAACTTAATTTACCAAAGCTGCTCTATTTACCAATTTATTTTAAGGGATCCTTTTATATAATCGATTATATTTTGACTTTAAGATGGTACTATATATGTGTAAAATAAATTATTCGCAAGTAAGCAATCGGCTTTATGTCTCGTTCCCAACATCGAGACAGCGCATAGGGAATTCTGTCGCCACTATGAGATGTGTCCTCATTAAAAATGAACGTAACTCAAGTTTCATTCCTCGTCAATTTTTAATATATCGCATTAATAATGACCAATTTGGGACACCGTGTACGTAGGGTGAACTAAATATAGCTTGTGCAGATCGGGGCATAAAAAGCTAAATTTGCCTGTTTGATTTAGAAAGGCGGGAGGATTTCATGGGGATTAATTGGCTATTTAAAATGTATAAAAGCAGGAAATTAAAGCTAAAAAATAACGAGAAAAGTTACAGGGCGTTAAAATTCGAAGTTTTATTTTGTGTTGACTTTCTGGCTTTTGCAATTTTTGAGCCAATTGCCTAAATATCTCAAAAAGTGTCTGTTAACATCAAAGACGCGTATCCAAGACTACATAATTCAAAAATTCGTCAAAACTCCACAAAAAAAGCTATAAATTTATAACTTTTCGGTCGTATAACGTGAAGTATCTGCTATTGATGACTATATCAAGTTTTTTTGTCAGTAGCACAGTTTTTGCACAATTGATTTTTAACGTGTCTGTTAACATCAAAGACGCGTATGAAAATCCAAGACTAGTTCAAAAATTTGCCAAAACTCCGCAAGAAAAGCTATACATTTATAACTTTTCGGGCGTATAACGTGAAGCACCTGCTATTGATGACTATATGTTTTCCTCTGTAGCACAGTTTTTGCGCAATTGATTTTTAACGTGTCTGTTAACATAAAAGACGCGTATGAAATTCCAAGGCGAATTAAAAATTCGCTAAAACTCCACAAAAAAAGCTATAAATTTGTAACTTTTCGGGCGAATAACGTGAAGTATCTGCTATGAATGAGTATATAAAGTGTTTTCCTCTGTAGCACAGTTTTTGCGCAATTGATTTTTAACGTGTCTGTTAACATCAAAGACGCGTATGATAATCCAAGACTAATTCAAAAATGCGCCAAAACTCCACAAAAAAAGCTATAAATTTATAACTTTTCGGGCGTATAACGTGAAACACCTGCTATTGATGACTATATAAAGTGTTTTCCTCTGTAGCACAGTTTTTGCGCAATTGATTTTTAACTTGTCTGTTAACATCAAAGACGCAAATGAAATTCCAAGACTAGTTCAAAAATTTGAAGTAGCTGCTATTGAGTTCTGTATAAAGCGTCTTTCTCTTTAACCCAATGTTTGCACATGGATTTTTTGAAATGCCTGTTAAGGCCTTGATTGGCTGTAAAATTCAGGCAATCAAAAATTTGGATGATTTTTTATTAAAAAGATCAATTTGTGTACATAATTCTTTACCCTTTCAGTCATTTTTACGATTTTCTTATCAACTGACGAACTTTCACCAGTTTTCGAGGCATAAGTTGCTACCGCGTTTGCAAGTTTCAAAAACTCGCTTCCGCAAGTTACAAGTTTCTAAAAATAAAACTCATTACACATTTTGTGGCCGCTGTTTGACAACAATTTTATCTTAATCCAGTACATATATCAAATTTAATCGCCAGGAGAGTTATCGATAAAGCATCAGATGAATTAAGTATCACCTTTGTTGAGTCAGTGTGTGTGCGCCTTAATTTTGGTGAAGTTATGTGTAACATGTACAATTAGGAAAACATCGAATGGGGGATAGTAAATGCTGTTGCTGTTGCAAAGTAAGTATATATACATAAACTAGGAATTTAATGCAAAAATACAATTTTCCAGTGGTCACTTTTGAACCTTGATTTGCAAATATCGGGCAGCATTTGCGGTGAAAACTGTTCGATTGTTTCAATAACCATATTGAATTTAATGATTTTTTCGCAGAAGAGAAGATATTCGCAGGATTCTTCATCGCCAGAAAGCGATGACAATGAGACTGCAAAAGAGCGCCCAGTTTGGCAGAAAATTCTGATCTGGAGCTTAGCAGTATTGTAAGCTTTTAAACTTTTCCGAGTTTTTCGGCCAATTTGATGTGGATTTTAGGTTTATCATACTGTTCCTAGTTTTCCTCTTGATATGGGTAGTTGTTCCAATAATCTTTTGGACATCCATATCATTCCAAAGATTCATGATTTTCTACCCAAGTAAGTCCCAAAGTGCTGTGGAAAATCGGCATTAAATTTCCTGCTAGAACCGAGTTCAGTTTTACGAAGCTCAGGAAAAATATTGCCAATAAACACTTTAGATCGCTTAATTGGCAAATATTTTTTTTAATCTAATTGATAAAAATTAAGTGATTTTTCACATCGAATATCAAGAGTCTGTTGAGTAGACCGGCTACTGTGGTTTTGTTGCTCAACTCATTTCTTATGGAGTTTTAGATTCTACAATATTTATCGTCCTTATACCTTGAATTGAGTTGAATATTCACCAGTTGTGCTTAATGAAAGTAAAACTTTCCCACTTTCAGTCGATTCTCCAAAGGATCCACAGTTTGATGATCCCGAAAAATATGGTATAGATAATGTGTACAACACATACATAACAGTCAGAGACTATTACGACAATAATACACTCACCCAAATAGGAGCATGGCTTATTTTACCTGAAAACCTGCAAAATTCCCCCTCAAACGACGTTTCGCAAATTATCCGAGAATCCCAGTACGATCTTCTAGTGTTTCTTCATGGGGTTTACGCGAATCGCGCCAAGCCAATTGCTCAGTACAAAGTGTTCAGGAAGAAATTTTTGGTTCTGGCTATTGACCATCGAGGTAGGTCCAGGAGGGTTAATTATTTGGTTATTTAGAGCTGGACGAGTTAACTTTTCAGGCTATGGAGATTCAGGTTCCAACGTGCAAATGCTGGAGCATGGAATGATAAATGACCATCTGCAGATCTACGACTGGATCCTGGCCAAGAACTTCACGAAAAACATTTATTATTGGGGCCATTCACTGGGTGGGGCTTTGAGCTGCCATATAGTGCGGGCTCTAAAGGAGCGCAATAATGCTGTTCCCACAGGACTGATTTTAGAGTCCACGTTTACTACTCTAGTTGAAGCCATTGAGAATAATGCAGTTGGCAAGGTGAAATTCTGGCTTCCAAACTGCGCCTAAAGCGCAACCAACTCTCTTCTATGTTGTTTTAGATATACAGTTGGCTGGCGTATTTTAATGCAACTATTTTAAATCCTTTGGATGAAAATGGGTTTCACTTCTACTCAACCACTCATATTCTTCACGTTGATTGTCCCATCATGATTTTGCATGCGGAGGATGATGGCATGATTCCCTCAGCTCTGGGAGAAAAGGTATGTTGGTCCTTTAAAAAAGAAAAATTTGATGTTTTTTGCATCTGGATAACAATCATCCTTGTATATGTGTGAATTTTAGCTTGCAAATATCTCAAGCGTTGAAAGGGATTCTGCCACCCAAGGCAGCGTGACGACGCACATTTTTTCTTCGGATTATGGTTACGGACACAATTATATAACGTCTGATACGAATATTCCCCAGTATATTGAGTAAGTTTTAAAGTCAATTAAAATGCTTGAAAAAGCCCATTGTTGACGTGTAAATTTAAAGCAGAATGTGTGTCTTTTGCCTCAAAGTTGGGGTTTTGCAACTGTGTTCCAACCCCAACTAACCTTATGGAATTTATCTGTATGGTTTATAGCTATATTATAGTTGGTAGCTAAAAATTGAGGCAGGAAAAATGGGCAACAAAAAACTTAGAAAAACAAATAAATTAAATTGAGGAAATAATTAATCCTTAGTGTCGATTTAGTTACTTTTTAAAGTTTCTTTTTCAGAGACTTCAAGGAAGTATGTGAATCCTTCACCCAGCAAGGTCCACGATCCAGGGATTAAGCAACTAATACATTTTGTAAATTTTGTATTTAATATCAGTATAAAATTATATTTAGAAAAGCATGCGTAAAATTGTTTCAAACACATTTCAATAGTTCAGTTGCTTTTTTCCAAATTTGCTACTGTTTGTCCGCTTTAAGCAAAGTGGAAGCGCGATTTTGGGCATTCATGGAATTAAAATTTGCTCCTTTTTGGGCATATTTTAGTGTTTTCTATTTCCTGCTTCTGAAGAATTTTTATCTTTAGTCTAGTTTTTGCCTAACAATTTTGCGAAAGCTCAAAAAAATACGACATAAATTTACAACTTTCAGGGCAGAAAATGTGAAGCCGCTTCTATCGATTCCTGTAGAAAGCGTTCTTCTCTGTAACAGAATTTTTACATATAAATTTTTTAAAGTATCCGTTAACGTGAAACTCGCGTGTAAAATTCTAAGAGTTTTTCCGAAGAAAATTTCAAAAATTCGCCAAAGCTCCACAAACTTCGCTACAATTTTGCGACCTTCTGTGCATATAACGCGAAGCAGCTTCTATTGATTGGTGTTTAAAGATTCTTTCTCCATAATACAGTTTTTGCATAGTGATTTTCTGAAGTGTCTGCTAACGTAAACGACGCACGAAAAAATCCAAGACTTAAAAAAATTCGCCGCAACTACGCAGACTTTGCTACAATTCTGCAAGTTTCAGGGCATATTACGTGAAGAAATTTCTATCAACTGCCGTATAATGCGTCTTTCTCAGTAAGTTTTTGCATACTGATTTTTTTGATGTCTCTGTTACCGTAAAAGACGCGCGAGAAATTCCAGGACTATTTAAAAAATTCGCCAAAACTCCAGARACGWCGGTATMRCKYKRSAACTTTCAGTGCATATAACGCTAAGTAGCTTCTATTTACTACTGTATAAAATGTCTTTATTTTTTGCACAAAATTTTTGCATAAAATGACTTTTTCAAAGTCTGTTAACGAACAAAGCGCGCGGGAATATGCAAGACGATTTCAAAAATTCGCGAAAACTCCCAGATCTATCTTATAAATCTGCAAATTTCAAAACATATAACGTAAAGCTATCTTCTATTGACCACTCTATAAAGTGTCTCTCATTTGGGCAGTTTTTGCACAATGGTTTTCTGGATTGTCTGTTAACGTAAGAAACGCGCGGAAAATTCCAAGGCTGTTTTAAAAATTTATGAAAAATCGACAAACCACGGTACAAATTTGCAACATTTATGGCATATAAAGCAAAGTTCCTTCTAACCACTACATCAGAAAGCTCCTTCCTGGTGAGCAGAGTTTTTGCATGATGATTTTTTGCAGTATCTGTTAACTTGAAAAAGACGCGCAGAAAATTTCATGACTATTTAAAAAACTCGCTAAAACTCCACAATCTGCATTGTAAATTTGCAACTTTCAGAGCACATAACGCAAAGATTTTTTTTCTATTTATTTCTTTCCAAGGCATGTATCTTTTAAGCACAGTTTTTGCATTCTGATTTCTAAAGGTATCTATCTCTTAACAGAAAAGCGACGCTGCATAAATCCAAGTCTATTTCAAAAAATCGCCAAAACTCCAAAAACGCGGCTATGAATTGGAAACCTTTAGGGCATATAGCACAAAGTGTCTTCTACTGATTGCGATATAAAGCATTTTTCTCCGAAGTCTAGTTGCAGCATTACAATTTTTTGAATGTACCCACTAGGGTAAAACTCACCTTTTGTAGTCAACGGCGGCGAAAGCCCAAATATCTTGATACCCTGTATATTTCGAACAAATGTCCACTTATACAATACCTACACACTTAAAAGTAGGCAGATATCTGCAGATACGTGAAGTCAAGCACCACTCACCTGCGCTTATCAGGCTTACACCAACTGTAATTTTGCAGCTGTTTGCCATCATTGGGAGATTATTATTTCAAGATGAGGCAATTAGTGTGGTGTGTGGTGATATTTCAAATATTTGTGAGTGTGAGTTTAGGTGCCAATATACTAGCAATTATCCCAACAGCGTCGTTTGCCCACCAAATGCCGTTTCGGCCCTTGTGGAGGGAATTGGCAAAAAGAGGTCACAACATCACTTTGGTCACCACAGATCCCATGGATGATCTGAGCCTGAAGGGGGTGAAAGAAATCGATATTGGATACGGATACCAGATAATGGAGAAGCACCAGGTTTTCGGTACTGCAGATGATCAGTGAGTGTTGAAAGTAAATGTTGCTTAGTGTGGATGAATTTCAGATACAATCAGCAACGACTCAAAGAGTTTTATTGAAATGGGTCGAGCGTTCGTTCGCGCTTTCAACGAAACGAACAACAAGTTCTTCCAGAGTCCGGAAGGACAGAATTTGATTCACAACAAGGACAATCACTATGATTTGTTGATGGTTGAAGCGCAACTTCCAGCCATGATGGTTTTTAGTTGGTGGTACCAAATTCCTTTCATCGGTACAGTTGCTTCTCACTCTGGCCCTCCCAAACCCCCAATAAACCAGGAACTTTCCAGGATTGAGCTCCATGGATTGTGCGCTTCAATACCACGACACTGCGGGCAATTTGGTGCATCACTTAGTGACTCCAGACCCGAACATGCAAGTCCAGGACACATTTTGGGACCGTTTGAAGAGCTTCCTGTACATTTGGATTTATCGAGCTCTGCTCAATTTCACCACCTTTCCCAAAGAACAGCGGATCCTTCAGCAGTATTTTGGGGCAAATGTGCCAACAATCCCGGAGATTCAGAATAACATGAGCATGCTTTTCGTCGCCACTAATCCGATTTTTCAACCCATTAGAGCTCTGATGCCCAACACCATCACTGTGGGAAATGGGATGCATATTGGGGAAAGCAAACCTTTAGCGCCGGTAACTTCTCCAATAGAGTTCAGATCACCTACCTAGATAAAGTTCTCAATGAATTTTGTTTTTCAAGGAAATCCAACGTTTTCTGGATGAGGCTGAAGAAGGCGCAATCTATTTCAGCTTGGGAACCAACGTGAAAAGCGGATATCTCAATGCCTCAGCCAAAAGCGAACTCTTGAAGGCCTTCACCGGGTTGCCCCATCGAGTTCTATGGAAAACTGATGAGCAGTTTGATGATTTGCCTGCGAACATCAAAGCCCAGAAGTGGTTTAGTTCTCAGCCGGATATTTTGCGTAAGTTTCCGTTCTGATTGAGGAAGTTTGCCTTAAAATGTCCCCGCTAATTTGCAGTTCATCCCAATATAAAGCTGTTTATTACGCAAGGCGGTTTGCAATCTATGCAGGAGTCCTTGAATGCCAACAAGCCAATGATAGGAATTTCCTTCTTTGGCGATCAACACTCTAATGTGGATCGCATGGTTCAGCTTGGGTTCGGCCTCAAAGTACATAGACATAACATTACAGAGGAAACTGTGCGGGAGGCTGTTGGGGAAGTAATCAGCAATTTCAAGTAGGTATAGACTTTTTAAGTGAGTTTTGACCAGTTATCTGAAGAAGCCTTTCGGTTTCAACTAAGCTATTTTTTTTATAGATATTTAGACAAAGCTAAAGAATTTGGTGATATTTTCCGAGATGCGATTGCGCCAAATGTGGAAACAGCTGCATGGTGGACAGAATACGTTTTGCGCCATAAAGGAGCTAAACATTTTAGAAACCCTTTACTGGACATGCCGTTGTGGAAGGCGTACATGCTGGACGTTTTCGGTCTGATTTGCCTATTTATTTTCATTTTTATCCGGCTTTTAAGCCTCATTTTGCACTCAATTTCCCGCAAGATTTGTTGAATAAATACTGAATGTGCAAGGATTGCAAGACAATTGGGGATGTTTCTTTGGCATTTTTGGCAGCAACGACTTGAATTTTTATTGCGTAGAAATAGATTGATAATTGCCACTCATTTGAATTGCAGATCCACACGCATTACAAGGTAGTTTTGTGCAATTTTTTATGTTTGCTGCTGGAAAAGTCCTGCCGTTGAGTCGGACGGAATCACATATTTTTCATAGATATTCCTTGAACTGCAATTTCCTGCGTTCCTGTGCTGCACTCGCGTATCAGAACTCCCCAAATCAGCAACCAAACTCATAATGCTTTTGATAATTTCAATATAATTTAATTACAAAAATCCGCACAATAATACAAAACCTATTTACTACCAACATCAGTCCATTTTTACCTTCGTCCGTCCACACCTACCTAAAAGGTGAACGTAAACAACAAACCCACAAAAAATGACGCAACAAACGACACTAAATAAAGCGAGAAAAACGAAAAGAAAGTCCAAAAAATAATATTGATACAAAGGCAGAGTGGAAGCTATTGGATGTTTCAAAAAATCAACCTTTGGATTCCTGATGGCAAATTCCGTCCACCAAACAGCCTTTTCCAGTGGCGTCCACGGTTGGTCCGATATTTGCTTGCCCAATTTCAAGGCTGTATTGCGGTATCTACACAGAAAAAGTTCAAATTAAAAGTGCTAAAGTTTTCGAAATTGTTTGTTATTTCTATTAAGTGCATTCCATAAATTGCATCAGTAAAAACTTTGTTAAAATTGCAAAAGCTCTTTAATTTAGCAACATTGGTGGAGTTCAACGTCAAGTCTCTGTATTCTTCTGATTGCTGTACAAAGAATCGCTCTTGTCAGTATAGTTTCTGCAGAGTGATTTTCTAAATTATCGATTAACGTCAAAGAAACGCCGATTAATTTTAAGTCGATGTAAAAAATCGTCAAAACCCCAAAAAATTTCCTACAAATTTACCGCTTTCAGACTATGTCATGTGAACTGTCTTCTATCGATGACCGTACAAAAATCATCATTTTCTTTAGTCGAGTTTTTGCATAATGACTTTTTTAAAGTAGCTGTTAATGTACAGGAGACCGCGGAAAATTCCGATTCGATTTAAAAAATTCGTTAAAGCTCCAAAAACATTCCTATAGTTTTGCAACATTCGTGGCCTTCAAAGTCAAGTGTTTTCTATTGATCGCTTTGAACGGCGTTTTTCTACTTAGGCGAGTTTTTGCATAAAAAAAATTGAATGTGTTAGCAAACGTAAAAAAGATACCGGCTCGAATTCAAAAACTCGCGAAAACTGATAAAATATCGGTATGAAATTGTAGCTTTCTGGACGTATAAAGTAGAGTGTGCTATTCACTGTTGCATAAAAAATCGCCTGTTTTAATAAAGTTTTTGCATAATTAATTTTTAAATATCCGTTAACGTAAAAGAGACGCTAATTAATGCATTCTATAATGCATGCATAAGTCTATTTCAAAAATTCGTCACTCTCACAATTTTTTTATGCATTTATGTCTTCTTCTATAATTAATAGCGTGATATAATAATAATTAGCGTGAAGTGTCTTCTATTGGATTGGTGCAGTTTCTGCATAATGTTTGTTCGAAAGTGTCTGTTAACGGAAAAAAGACCGGATCGATATTAAAAAAGTCGATAACTTTTCTAAAATTAAAGTGTTTTCTATTGATTTATATGGAAGGAATGTCTCTATGTGGTCTGGTTTTTGCATAACAATTTTTTGAATGAGTTCGTAAGGAGTCATCGGGTAGATTTAAAAAATTTGCCAAAACTCTCAAAACAACGTTATGAAGTTGTAATTTTCTGGCTGCATCTAGTTAATACTGTATAACACATCTTCCTCGATCGCAAAATTTCTGCATCCTGGTATTTTGAGGTGCCTGTTAACGTAAAAGAGACGATAGAAAATTTCATCTTCGTCTGAAAAATTCGAAAAACCTTCAAAAACTGCAATAAATGTGCAATTTTGAGGGCATATGAAGAGAGGTGTTTTCTACTGATTCCTTTAGAAGATGTTTATCTCTTTAATCTAGTTTTTGCATGATAATTTTTTGAAATTCCTGTCAAAGTAAACGGAACGCCGGGAAAGTTCAAGACTATTCCAAAAATTCATGAAAACTCCAAAAAATACGCTATGAATTTAACACTTGCAGACTATACAACGTCAGGTGTCCTTTATCGATTTTTGCATAAAAAATCGCTTTCTTTAACGCAGTTGTTGTCAGTCACATAAACGAAAGTCTTCCATTGATTAATATAAAAGAAATTTCTCCCTTTGGTCCAGTTGTTGCTTAACGATTTTCTGAATCTGTCTGTTAACGTGGAGAAGACACGGGTCGAATCCAAATTGGCAAAAACTCCAAAATTTTTAAAAATCAATTGCTATCACCAGACTGAAAACTTGCACTTACTTTGTCGATGTAATTAATTTCAAAATAGCGCTCATAAAATTTCGCACTGTTACGTTCCGACGATCCAAAGCGAGTCCAAATCCATGTTCAACCACCATTTGAGCGTTGGATATTTGGTCCCCATAGAAGGGTAGAACCAAAACTGGCACCCCAATGAAGAGCGATTCTTCCAGCGATTGCAACCCACCTTGGGTGATGAACAGCTTGATGTTTTTATGCCCTAAAATAAGACAGTCGTTGAAAACTCTGGAAAAATCACCAGTCCACTGTGGGGTTACTCAAAATATCCTGCTGTGGCAGCCAGTTGGAGAGGTGGACATTTTTGGGAACCTCCATGCTGTCGTTTAGCTCTTTTTCATATTTCCACAAAAATTTATAGGGAAGTTGTCCAAAGGTCTGGATGATGGCTGATTTGGTGCTGCCAGGCAGCTGTGAGCTCCGTATCGAGCTGCCCAAGCTGAAATATATCGCCCCGTGTTGGGCGTCATCCAAGAATCCTTGAATATCCTTCGAAAAACTTCATATAAATACATGGCTTGAAAAATCCCACTGAGCCTACCTCAGGTAAACTTTTGGGCGGTTGAATATGTAAACCGCCCCCGACGTTGATGGTCTGGGCATTCAAAGGCCGCTGTATGTGAAAAACCGGATTCACATTAATAAACAGCAAGCTCGCCTTTTTGTTGAGGTTTTCCACCAGAGGAAACTCGCTTCCAAAGTGCTTCTGGATTAACTCATTTTCTCTAGGTCGGATTGAGTAGGTAACATACGCATTCCACGCCAGGTAAAACAAGGTGCGGCCCAGCCGTAGTTTCAAATTAAGTTCTCCAGAAAACCCCAGATCTAAAGCTGGATATAGAATAGGGTGAGTGGGGTTTCCGATAATATTGTGCACATCTGAGGCAGCATCCATGGAAACAACCCCTAAAAACATCGCTTTTGCAACTTTCCAGTTGTGGGTAGTTTGAGGACTTACCGATGAAAGGGCATTGGAATTTGTGGGCAAACGCCGCTCCAACAGTTAGATAATACTCGGTTATCACCAGATCAAAAGACTGATTGCCGGCAATCAAGCCCTTAACTTCCGGGTGGCTCAGCTCTTCGTCTGCTGCTTCAAGCACCGTGTCGAACACATGGAGAACATTTTCCAGGCTCTGTTCGCCGGAGCTCAAAACATCGAAAAATTTCGCCTTTTCCAGCCTCGTGTAAACCGCACTAAGGTCAATTTGAGTGATATTTTCATGGGGTTGCATGGGGTTTAGAGTGAGCAAAGTGATCTTATGCCCGCGGTTGGCCAGTTCGTTCCATAGCGGTTTGTACACCGATTGGTGGCTGTAGAACGGCAATGGGATGAACACTAAAATCCTTGCGGCCGCACACTCTTGAAGCAAAATGTTGAAGAAATTGACGAAAAATATGAAATTTAGAAACATTTTCGCTTCCCTGGGCCACTTTGGACCTGAATACTTGGACAGTTATCCGTTTAACACTGCGAGAATCTTTTCAAATCGAAGAAAGCAACAAATTCTTATCTATTTAGTTCAGTGCGTGGCGTCCAGTCTGTGTAAATAAAGTGTCGGATTCTGATAGTAAAGTGCTGTTAGATTAAGGAAATAGTTTGTTTGGGTGTCTGGCATCAATTCCTCATTGAATACAGTAAATTTGCTACCGGGTATAAAACTCGACCTATCTAAAAATAGAAATTTCCCATATTCAGGTGGATATTAAGACACTTTAATAAGATTAATATTGAATAAGCCAAAAAAATGCTGGAGTGTTTAACGGAGAAAAGACAATACCTTCAGCAGCAACTCTCTATTGACTTTATACATCATCCGGATTGTAACTGGTATATTTCTGGCCGAATGCGTTATTAATATTAACAAAAGCTTCTGGTTCTCAGCAGACCAATCGTACCAATTTAGATCGTAAATTGCGGCTGTAAACTGGCCGCCCTGGAAAGGTTTGTTCCTCAGTTAAAAAAGTGCAAAAAAGTAGATAAATTTCTTTACCGCACAATTTGTTGCTAAATTACTTACCAAAGAGTCGCATTCTTCGCTGGCATCCACAATGAGAAACGAGCACACGACATATGTGAGACAATCAATGATGGTTTGAAAAATGTTTGCTGTTGGCTGAAACCACACGATTAAATCATGTTTTAAACCTTCAATTCCTACTTTAGTTTATTGTTTATTGTGTGTTTCTTACCGTGAATTGCGTCACAATTACTATAAACCCCATCAGAAATCCGCTCAAGTAATATGTTAATTGAATCGTTTGCTTGGAGGAATATAAGTCATGATGGTGCCTGGAAATGCATTTTTTTTACTTAAACTCAAATGAAAAATCATCAGGGACGCGACGAATGAATCGAGCTCATTAAAAAACATGGTAGAAGTTTCAAATCCGAAATATTAGGCATTTTCGGCACATTTTAAGCGTTTTTTGAGCGTTCACGATCTTTAGGCGACGATTTCTTCCTTTTTATTGACCCAAACACTTTACAAATGCATATTTGTAACCTTCTTGCGTCGAAAGGAATCGATTGATCTCAAGAAGCACGCACGTGAAATTTTGATTTTTGACCAAAATTTTTCCTAGGGTGGGGGTCGATTTTTTGAAAAAATTAAAACTTTTACAACATGTCTTAAATTTCACATCATTTTGAGTTCACGGATGCGAGGAATGCATCGAACTCATTGAAAAGCACGGTAGAAGTTTCAGATCCGAAATAATAGATATTTTCGGCACATTTTAAGCGTTTTTTGAGGGTTCACGATCTTTAGCCGACGATTTCTTCCTTATTATTGACCCAAACACTTTACAAATGCATATTTGTGACCTTCTTGTGTCGCAAGGAATCGATTGAGCTCAAGAAACAAGCACTTGAAATTTTGATTTTTGACCGAAATTTTTTCAAGGGTGGGGGTCGATTTTTTGAAAAAATGAAAATATTCTCAAAATGTCTTTAATTTCACACCATTTTCATCTCATGGACGCGAGGAATGCATCGAACTCATTGAAAAACACGGTAGAAGTTTCAGATCCGAAATAACTATTTCTGTTGCAAATACAAATTTTCTTATAGACAGTGAATGTGTCGAGAATACACTTTGCGAGCAATCTGATGTTCCATTTTGAAAATTAGTTAATCGCGGTGAAATTCAAATTATTTTGCTCGGGAAATCGTCTTTTGGACCTTAACCGATTGCAATTTTCCGAGATACAGTTTTTATACAAAATCGTTCGTTTTTCCACAAATTTCAAAATTTTCAAATCGGCCCGATATTAACAGTTACGCAGAAAATCTCCATATGCAAAAAGCTGTTTTTCCAAAAGAAAATCGACCTCAAATCCGCAAAGAAATAATTGATAACATTTGTCTTTTTTTGAAAAATCGTCTTTTCGACCTTCAAACTCTGATGACGTCCAAGATTCTCTAGTGATTTTAAGTTTGCAAAATACGATTTTTAGACCAAACCACTCGCTTTAGAATGAATTTTCAATGATCCAAATCGGGCCCGTATTAATAGAGTTACTAATTCATTCATACTGAATTATAATAACCCCAAAATATTCATAATTTTGCAAAAAAACTTCAGTTTAGATCGGTGGTTTTTCTCAATTTTCCCATTTGATTGAAATCAACTTTGTCATCGCCTCGGGACTTTCTGACCAGAAAATTGACCACTTAAAATTGAAACCCGTTCGGGCCTTTCTCTTGCTTTTGTTATCCCAAATAATTTCACACGTGCATGTCAGTCGATCTTCACAAGCTTCGAAAGCTTGTGAAAAATATCATGTACCTACGTGCTAAATCTCAATAAATCGTCCCTTATCCCCCATAAATTTCGACCATATTTGAAACAATCCTGAAAATTTCAGCTTTAAAATCTTGTCCCACACCATCCACAGATCTCGAGCTGAATCGAATCTCAAGTTTGAACATCCACAAGAAATCGCTTATATGCTTCATGCTAAATAAAAATTGGGACTAAAAATAAAATTGGCTAAAATGTGGACAACATTTGCCTCCCACAGATTGAGTTCTTTCTTGAGTTTCTTCTGATTCTTCAAGAAAATTTTAGCCTCATGCTACGCTTAGTTTGGAAAATATCTGCTTTGGAAAGGGAAAACGCAAAATTGCTGAGCAAAACTGAATCCGGAATTTGAAAAATCGCAGACTCAGTTCGGAACATTTTTGCCAATTTTAGAAACGTATATGTATTTTTACAGGAGCAATTATTATTCACATTTCCACCCAGTTGGCTTCAATGCAAACCTCGCTAACCCTAAACTACGCACCTTTTTATGTCTTTATGCTTAAGAGCAATTGCTCTTATATGGTTTCCAATGCTTTTCTGAGCCCCCCATGGGGACTTATGGTCGAATCTAACTTTCCGGGTTTTCACGTAGTCAATCAACACGATTAGGTGAATCGCAACATGGAAAAGTTCACATATCACTAGAACTGGGACTATTATTGATATGGCTGTTCCCACTAGAAATATCACAGAGACCCACACTTGTAGCAATTTCGCTGCAACAGGCGCTGAAAAGGATGCAATTAACTAGTGAATTAATTAATTAATTAAATTATTAATATACCTTCTGGCCATTGCTGATGCAGCATGCGACATAGCAATATGCTGTTATAGGAATCAATTTTCCAAAAGTACAGATTTAGGCCAACTTTAACGAAAGAAAAGCAGCAAAAAGCAAAAATTTTTATGTGTATTCTTTTGACTTTATCATGCACCAGTTCCTTGGCCTTATGACTTGCCTGGGTGATGTCCAGGGCAAAAAATGGCTGAGATTTTGCGATTTGCTCAGCAACTATTGGCATCAGAACTGCGTATAGAGCGGTTATCACAATTATCTAAAATTTGCTGCATTACTGAGAGATTATTTAAAAACAGTATTTCCTTGTTACATAAATGGAAATTATATAAAATGCAGAGAATTGCAAGAAAAAGCCTGAGTCGAATGCAGTAATAAATTCAACGGTCTGCACGATAATTCCCAGAAAAGTAGTAAAAGTGGTGAAATAAATTATGGGCCAGAAATAATCCAACATCTGCGCTATCCGGTACATGCAAGGCAAAAGCTGATCTGAAAATAAATTTTATTTTAAAAAATCCTATACTTATTTACAGACAAAGTCCAAAAGAGTGCTAAAAAGTAGCACTTACTAGAATCCAGAGTGGGAAACATCATTTTTGGTCGATTTCTTCAAAATTTATTCTCCGGTTTTTCCTTAACAGAGTTTCACTCTGAGTTAATGAGTGGATTTGTCAAGAAGGGTGTAGAGATTAGAGTAAACACGAAACGGAAATACAGAGATTTATTTCCTGCGCCCATTAAAAACGTATTAAATCTAAGCATTAAACCTTTAAAGCACTTAACGATGATTTTCCAATATTACTTAAATAGGTATTAGGTGCACATTCATAAACGAAAAATAAATCTGAAAAATGAGGCTTTTGTTTTTTTCTATGGATTTATAGTTTTCCATTTTAATGCATTAATGCATAAATTATTTTTTACGAAAAAATAAAAAGATAATTGCCTAAAGCCTTTTAATTTATTGGTTAAAAAAATATATTTGATTCATGCCTTCATTTGTAGAAGTGGTTAAAAATATGCACATTTTTCAGTTGATTTTCCAAAAAATTTTCTTAATTTATAGTAGTTAAATACCCCTAGTAGCGCTGTCTCTCTCCTAAAATGTTGCTCTCTCACTCTTGATCATACACTATTCTTGCATAGCTCGATGGTTTCCCAGAAGGATGGCATCTTTTCAACGTCGATGGGTTTGAGTTGGCTATAAGTACAGCCAAATACAGGTTAGGATTTCAGTTGAAGTCAGACACAAAGTCAGATTCTACTTGTCTTTATCTATGGTCAGATTTCGTGTGTGACCTAAACAAATCGCTAGTGTTGTGCAAAGTTTATGCTACATCTAATTCACAGACTATAAGTGGAAATAAAGTGCTTCATTATGGAAGGAACTGATTTTGGAAAAGCTTCGTGGTTCGTGGATCAACTCCGCTGCCTGAGAATCGAGAATTTAAAGGGTATGTACGCAAAACAATACAAGCATGCAAAGTAAAGTATTTAAAGCAATTTCCAGTATGCTGGAATGAATATTGTTTACTCCTAAGTTTGAAAATGTTTATTTCGAAACCCTGTTGTTCAAGCCTACGATTTTGGCGCAAATTCATTCGCTGGAAAGCCTTTATAAATGCACGTTTCTTCGAATAAACAACATTTCAATTCACGAGCTTTACGGCCAGGGTCTACAAAAATTTTGAATAAAACTGCCCCTAAAATCTCCTTTAATTAGATACCTGTTTCGACATGTGCTAATCGCATGGTATTTTACATTCCCCGATACAAAATGACCGAGTTTAGCGCATCTAGATCTGTACCTACTTACATAAGAAACCAAGTCATAATTGTTTTCTATAATTAAGTGGTTCATCAGTTCATAATTACTTCGTCATACAGAATTATGCATTTTTCCTTGTTAGGCACAGTCCAAAAGCCATCTTGTGCTTGGTTGTTTGGGCATTTTTCACATAGATAGTTTAGTTCCGATACTTCAGAGGATATCAAACAATAGCTCAGGGGGGTAAAATATCATTGGAGCCGACCCAAACCACGGCGTGCACAAAAGGTGTGAATTTGCTTTCTTCATTCGACCTTTGGGTCCTTTTGTCAGATTTATCTTGACCATTCTATACCCCTAAGATTAGAAAGTTTAGTTTGGGATTTCTGAGGTTTGCCCAGGCCCCAGAATATGCTATTTGTGAACGTGGTCTGCAAAATTATTTCAGTCTTTCTGAGCAGCGAATTTGAAAACGCCACCTTCAAATATTCCTTTTGTTTGTACCTGTCGAAAGTGCACTTGAAAAAATTCAGCAAATCTTTCAACCCATCTGCACAAACTGGCTTTCAGTAGCCAGATTTCAGCAAATGAACTGAACGAAAATTTGGCGTTTGAACACCCAAAATTGTATTTGTTATCAGCAGGATGGAAAATTTGAAGAATTGAAGGATTGTTTTGCACATTTTTTGTTATATTTCTATATTGAATGCGTTTCACACAAACTTAATGTAGCTGAAGCTTGAGCACGTGTATCTAAATAAAGACTTCCAAAAAGTAGGTAATATTTTGGCTTTGAAGGGGGCGGGCTCCGGCACAACTTTTTTTTTGCAACAAAAAAAACCACGCAATACTAAAACTTTTGAATTTGTTGAGAAAACTGCCAACATTTCCTTATCGATAGTTCACTTGCTAAAAAGGCCATTTATTTATCTCTAGAATGATGTACAAATGAGCTTTCTTGCTCATTTTGCCTCTGAGATATGAGCAAAGACGGGACGGAAAACATTAAATTTTGGCATAATCTTGCACCTAAGTGTTTGATATTCATATTTCGCTTTCTGTGTCAAAACTACTCGAATTTCCTCACTTACGTTGTTACGACTGAATCGACTATTCAATTCTCTATCCAACGATGCCAAAACGAATTCTGTGGCTCGAATGGTTCTTGAGAAACTTCAAAAAAAGCAGCGTTATGTTCAAGTGGATTTTGCAACTAAAAAAAAAACCACGCAAATCTAAAACTTCTTGAATTCAACCATTTTTTGAGAAAACTGCTAACATTTCCCCATCCATGATTCACTTTCTAAAAGGGTCATTTATTTCTGTCTACAATGATGTACAAATGAGCGTTCTTGCTCATTTTGCCTCCGAGAAATGAGCAAAAACGGGACGGAAAACATGGAATTTTGGCATAATCTTACGCCACCCTTGCACAAAACGACGATAATTGTTCTAATTTCATAGACAACAGAAGACTGTATTTTTTCTACATAACCCCCCCCCCCC
>NW_026019016.1:791588-811476 GCF_020466585.1 Dendroctonus ponderosae | reverse complement strand
CCCCCCCCTGAATTTAAAGCTGGATCCGCCCCTGGTTGTGAAGAAAGGAATCCGCCTCAACAATATAGAACTTATCTAGATTGGATTAGTTGATAAAAAGTTTTAAGTAGTCAATTTAGTGAAGATTAATATTGCATTGTGCCTGTTTATTTCCGTTTTACACGCTATTTTTACACGTTTTCGTTGCTTCTTTCAGAAAAATACGTTTCCCAGTTCAGCGATAAATGCGTCGAGGCGAACAAAATGTTGGGGAGTTTTGAGAAAATCGAACGTTATTGTGAGAATATTACAAAGCATTATTTCTCTGATCCGAAATTAATTGAATGGCAGTACCTCGCTTATAATTTGTACTTGCTGAAAAGATTGGGGGAAGTTTTGGAAGCGAATGATGATATTAGGAATACACTAAGTGTGAAAGAAACGCAAGATGCTAGACGTTCAATAGAGGAGGTAGTCACATTGGGGATTCAGACCAAATTAGTGCCAAAGCTGCCTTATAGAATCAACCAAGTCTTTACATGTGCTGACGACAAGTTTTACGAATACAACTTACTCAAGTGCACTGTTTTCGCTTTGTGCGATTTTCTGCATAACGCCAGCCTTCGACCGATAATTCTTCCGGATTCGTTAAAGATCATTTTGACTGGACTCTACCAAATTGGGCATTGCGTGCTCAAGTCGCAGTCCGATTTGGAAGTAAATGACCAATTATACGAGCAGCTCCTATCCGAAAGGAGAACGGCCCTCGCTTTACTAGAGGAATTGGAGAAAACCATTCACCCGTCAATTTATGTGAAGGCAATTATGATGATGCCAGACCGTGGTTGTCCTGTGTGGTTTAACAAAGCTGTATACCAGGTTTTGTCCCGCATAATGAATTCACCGAAAGGAATTGAAAAGATTGCCGTTGCAGTTCTAGACGGAGTGGCGAATGATCAAACAAAAAGTTGGTACGCTTTAGATGTATTGTTTCGACTGATAGAACGCGGTAAGAAGCAAAGTAACTTCCTGGATATGTGCAAGCAGGTTGTTCGACTTGCTCATAAATACTATGATGAGCCCGATTGTTTCATTTATGAACGACTATTCGTCCTGTGCACCAAGAATTTCTTCAAATCCGACGAGAATGGTTTATGTACCGATCTATTCGTCCAAAGCGTCCTGGAGGTGCTGCTTCGCTTCACTCTCAACAACTACCGGCATACAAATAGAGTCATCACTCAGCTTGTAAAAAAGAACATAAGACTGATTCATCAACTCTTCGTGCAGCCCAGTGAATGCCCCAGTTTGCCTGTGATAATGCTGCAGTTTCCTCTGCAGGTGATTTTTAAGATTTTCCTTGCGACAATGGAGAACAATCTTTTCAAAACAACTCACTATGAATGCAAGGCGATTTTGCGGAAATTTATAGCAGACCAGCGGAACGATGATGCCATTTTCGATGCATTTATGTTCGAAATTTATCCAGACCACATAATGCCTTTTACCAACAAAGCAACTTTAAATATCGACGGACAAGATATTGTGGTGAACCCGACTGAACATTCATCTATATCACCAACAGCAGTGAACAGTGAAGGAATTTGCCAGCTGCTTGGCACCAATCCCGATTGGCTTTCAAGATTTTTCAATTACTTATTGAGGTGCCTGGTGCATAGAGAAAAATACTTCCCCAAATGCAACGAAGAACTGTTAACCCTGGAAGAAGAGCTGGCCAACCCCAGCATCGAAAGACAACTGGCCGTTTTTCGGTGTTTAGCTACTCTCGCTGCAGATCAAACGCTTCAAAGCCGCATCGTAGAATCGCCGCAGGAAATAATCAAGTTTATTAAAAAGGTTTTGGAAGATGGAATAGCAGCCAACGCTCACACGACTACGAACTATGAATCGCACGAATTCCAAAGCATTTTCACTGTTGTCATGATTCTGCAGTCTCTGATGAGCAATTGCACCAGAAAAGAGGTTGAAGCTTATCAGGTATTGAATGATCCTTTATGGATGATTCGTGCTGACGGTCACCATGAGGAGCTGCTGGAGATGATTTATAAAGTGTTGGAGTATCTTGACCTAGGAGGAACAACTCGTAAAAACACCGAAAACCTCACGGACGACAGATTGAAATTTGATACCATTTTGAAGCAAATTTACGATCCTTTGTTGCCGGTTAGAGGACATGCTCTTCTCACTCTTAGGAAGCTAGTTGAGAACAGAGAAACTTTGGTTAAAGACCGAAAGCAGGCCATCTTAACAATATTTCGGGTATGGTATAGACAATGTTTTCACTACTTCAAGCAACTAACAACAATTTTATTTTAAAGGAAAATTTAAACAACCAGGATTCGTTTATCTACCTGAACGCCATTGAAGGAGTAGCTGCTCTGTGTAACAGTTTTACTGATACTGTCATCAACACTCTGTGTGAAGAGTTTTCAGAGTCCGCACGAACAGGAGATGATAGGCACGAAGTGCGATTGAAGCTCGGAGAAGTTTTAGTGAGAGTTTCCAAAAATCTAGGTATGTAAATGTTTTCTTGCAACTAGGCCTGCGTATAGATTTATGTTTATCTCTGCAGGGTTTTACAGTTGTATGTACAATTTGCTGTAAATCCTTACTAGTTAAATAAATTCAAATTCAACTCAACTTTTCCGTAGAAAACAAACGCTCTAATGACTCTGATTTTAGGTGAAATGGCACCGAGATACAAAGCAGTGCTTCTGAACGCTTTCCTCGTCGGTACCAAGGATGATGACCCATTGGTTCGAGCCTCTAGTTTGTCGAATTTGGGCGAAATCTGTCGCGTGCTGGGTTTCAAATTGGGATCGATCATTTCCGAGGTAAGATACATTAGCTCCTTTCAATGCTCTGATGATTCCTAAAGTTTCAGTGTTCTTTAAACTAATAATTGTAATTGTTTTCAGATTTTGGTCTGTGTTAACAGCATCATAGCGACGGACAAATCGGCCGAGCCACGTCGGGCAGCTGTTGCTGTATTGAGGCAGCTTTTCCAGGGACTAGCGACCGAAATACTTGTTGAACTGAAAGAGAGTCTTTTGCCCATTTATAAAATGCTTAAAAACATTTATTACAACGACAAAGACGACACCATGAGGTAAGGGAAAAAGCACTTTAATATTTTTTCGGATTTAACAACTTTCTGATTTTTTTTAGGCTGCATGCTCAACTAGCTTTAGAAGAACTAAATGACTGTATAGTAGGATTGACGTTCGCCACACCAGTATTAAGCACGGAGAAGAAAATTGTACTTATGAAATAATAGGATTTTTGTAAATTACATTGCCGTTTTCTCTGGTACCCCGTCCGTCTCCTTGAGTTCCTGTCCTCTGCCTTGAGATAATTTTTATTAGCATCTCTTATAGCCTGGAATTTTTCTGCTTCGGGTACAGAAGAGGTAATTTCTCTCGAAATCTCCAATATTTTACGGTTTAAAATTTCATCCTATTTTTCACAATATTTGTTTTTGGAAAATCAGTGCAAGTTACTTTTTTAAGTGCGAGCTATTTGATTTATATGCGAATTCTTTCAAAATTCAGAACTTAATTTTTTTGAATCTAAACTGCTCAACAAAATTAACGCAAAAATACGCAACCAAATTTGTGCTAACTTTGGAACTGGATAAATTCGTATTGCTTCCAGGGATTTGGATTCTATTTCAAGCGTTATTTAGCCCTATTTGTTTTCTGTTTGTCAATTTTTCAATCGAAATGAAGCAAATTAGGCAAATTTTATACAAGGCAGATATTAAAAATAAAAAATTTTTGATCTCAACACCATATTTCAAAGGTAAATCAAATAGCTCGAAACATCTCACTCGATTTACAGGGTGGTCTCAAAAAATCTACTTATTGATCTTGCAGCGATAGCTTTTCTGCTCTTCTTCAAGCTC
Source organism: Dendroctonus ponderosae (assembly GCF_020466585.1). Taxonomy (NCBI): domain Eukaryota; kingdom Metazoa; phylum Arthropoda; class Insecta; order Coleoptera; family Curculionidae; genus Dendroctonus; species Dendroctonus ponderosae. The sequence goes on along the minus strand of NW_026019016.1, from coordinate 807,572 downwards.
ATCTTGAGGCTAAAGCTCCACGCTTACTTCGAAAATTTCATGTACAGGGTTGCATAAAAAATGATTCAAACCAGAATTGCCCCAGAAATCTGCGACTCCGGGCAGAATTTCAACTAAAGTGAAATTCACTTTCAAATATTTTGCTAATTCATGCACCCCGGTATATTGATTTTTTTTCTGTTTTCGACTGTGAAGTTGTAGCTTCACCATGAACCCTAAAGTACGAAAATGGGTTCAAGAGGAAAAAAGTATCACTTCAAGACATATATGTATTTTTTGAGACCACTCTGTAAATAAACGACATGAACGAAAAATTAAAAAAACTTCCAGTTATGAGCATCTTAATGCTTGTGGTGTTAGAACACAAAAGAAAGTTTTTTGTCCAACTGTGTACACGAAACTTTCGCAAATTGTATTGTTTCAATTGCCACCCTCTAGAAACTCTCTAAAGCACCATTTTTTTGCAAAATCACGCACTAACTGGAAAAGAATTGCACTAAATAACGCTTCAAACAGAAATAGAATCGATCGCAACGCAAAGAATTTATGCAATTCCAAAGACAGTCCAAATTTATCAGTGTAACCTTAAGTTTTTTGAGCAATTTATTTTAAAACTTTCCTTCTTACGGTCCTCAGATTCTTTTAAGTTCACGCGGATTTAATTCTCTTCGCTTTCGAATTCAAGTTAAAATTTATTTTGAATGTTTCTGAAATTTTCAACATGCAAAAAGCTGTTTTCCAAAAGAAAATCGACCTTGAATCCGCAAAGAAAACATTGATAACATTTGCCTTGAAAAATCGTCTTTTCGACCATCAAACTCAGATGACGTTCAAGATTCTCAACTGATTTCAAGTTTGCAAAATACGATTTTTAGCCCGAACCACTCGTTTATTGTCATATATTAATATAATAACATTTTTTTGTATTAAGCCAAACCATTACATTGTGCGGATCGTTTAAAAAAATGCTGTAATAACGCGACATTCATTAGGTACACACTTAAGTGAGCTAGATATTAATCAGATTCCCATTAGTATTGAATAACTGATTTGAATTTCTGATAGATGGTTTTCTCGTAGACAACAAACATTAACTTATTTGCTTCACATTCTTAGCCATGTCTCTTCAGTTGATTAAAGATGAATTGAAGGTTTTCATAAAAATCGTTTTCAGACTATTCCAGTTGAAATATTTATTCAAATTCGAAATGGAAGGTAATTCTCCCTTTTTCCCTTCTTGGGCGCTTAAAACAAATATTCCATTCCAGACACTAACTACGTTTTATCGCCGATGTTATCCTTCTATGTAGTGGATTATTTCTGCCACTTTACCTTCATCAGGATCTGGAATTTGATGTACGTTTACATCAATGCAGTGATTTGCTGTTTGGAAGTTGCTCTGTTCTTTCGGACCGATATGGTGTTTGGCAAGCATGGTTTCATTCTGGGGTTTCAGTTGCTTGTACGTTCTGAACACTCACCTAAAAACCACTAATTGCTTGTTCTTCAGGGCATTATTGCTTCAATAATCGTCGTGTTGGTAAAACCTCACTTGCTAGAAGCGAATAAGCGCTTCAAAGACTTTCAGTGGACGCTGAAAGACTCAAAACCTGCAGTAAAAGTTACTATTGGCAGACTGGCGCTTTTCCAAAGTCTCATGTTTGAGCTGATCGTAATCGTGTCTTATATAGACTATTTGTTTGTTATCCAGCAAATTAATACTACTAGCATAATGAACTTCGTCCAGGAAATCGATCAGGCAATATTGACGAATTTCGTCTATTTAATCGAGTTAATCGATATCTGGACTATTTGCTACTTTGTTCTGATCCTTCCCCACATCCAGATTTACTTCGCTACTGCTGCCCAAGTGCAGGTTTTCCTGCTGGTTCAGTACGTTAAGGATTTTAACAAAGCGTTGCATCAGAATCCCAATGAACGAAACGGAGATCGACAAACTGCTGATTGTTTGAAACGCATTGTTTCAAGATACTGCGAAATTAAACAGTAAGTGCGTGATTTTTTAAACTTTTCGATAACTTCACGTTTTTTTAGAGTATTTTTGGACAAGAAGACCATATTTAGGTCTGCCGGGATCAACTGTATTGTTCCCACAGCTTTGCTAAGTATCTACGTGATTTATGCAACTGTAGAAGTGAAGTACCCACCTACTATAGAAAACAGCGAGGATGATGGAATTTTTTTTAGGGTAGAATCAGTTTTATGACTGCGATAATGCATTTTTTGGTTTGCTTCTGTGTGCTGATTTTTGCGATCATTGCCGGACAAGGATTTGAAGACGAGGTAATTTTCTTCAATTATTTATTTAATGGATAGGCAGGGTAATAATGGAAATTCCTCGCTTTTATCCTTTCTTCATAGCAATCTCAATTAAAAAAAAATGTTTTCTTGCTTTCGAGTTTTCAGTAATGAAAACGTATATTTTTTGAGAAAATCGCATTTTTTTCAGTGGAAATATTTCTATGAGTCTCTATGCGACTTGCCGTGGTATCGCATGAATTTAGCGAATCAAAAAATGTACTTAATGCTGCTGATTGGGGCAAACCACGAAGTTCAATTGAACATTTTGCCTAGCGTGGCAATCAACTTTAGCTTATGCATTAAGGTAAACTAAACTTTTCCGGTACTTCTTCAAAAAATTATTTCTGCTACTTTAGGTGTGGAGAATTTTATATAGCAGCTCAAATATGATCTACAATGTCCATTTGAAGTCCACGTAAACTCAACTGAATAAATGCGTGTTCTTTAAGGGAGTTTTGATCAGATTTTTAGCCCCTAGGTGGTGATAAGTTGAGGGAATTGGCACTAAGGTCGTAAGCACTAAAACTCACTGAATAGCAACTTGTGTATATTTACGTTATTCTACATTGATCGAAGAGAAAATATTGCCTCATGTAAGTAAAACCTTACTTCTAGAGTTGTTTGATTATTTAATACTGAATTAGATTGTTTTTGCTCAGAAGAATAAATTTAAAAACTGGCGCCTTTCGTCCAAAGTAACAACACATTTTCGTCAAATAAAATAATCACAGTCCAAATTTTCCTCAATTCTTCCCGATTACTCTTCAGAGCTTAAGGAGGAAAGACGCCAGTTGCAAGATACAACAACTTTATAAAGCCGAAACTTTTTATAACATTTTGATGGTAAGTACCTTATACTTATTTACAATTATGGAAATATCTTTTGATTTAATTAATTTGCACGATTCAAGATTGTTTTCATTGCATAAGATTTAGAATGTAGAAATAGTATTTACATTATACGAGCTCCGTTTTTTCAAAGGCGCGTTTGCTTTGATTATTTCTCTTTATGAAAGCAAATTTTTAAATTAATATTGTAAATTTGAGCATTTGTGTTCAAGAACAGAAAATCAAGCCCTCGTTCACAAACACTTTGTTGGAAAATCGATTGATTTTAGAACATGAGTGAAAATGGGCATCTACGTGTGATGGATTTGTTAATAGTTTGAAACATTTTAAACATGCGGTTTCTTCTCCAATTTTAAAAGATTTGATATGTTTACTTATCAATAAAAATTGCTTACCGAACCGGACTTTGCTGATAACATGCACTAAATATCTGAATCTCTTTGAAAATTTTAGTCAAGTATTTTAATGCATATTTTCGACTAGCATCCATAATTTACAATGTGCTTAAGCACCGAGCATTCTCTTCACAGTATATCCAGGAATAGAGTAAAAAAACAACAATATAATTATTGCCACGAATATTATGATGAGCAGTTTCAAAATCGTCCATTTGTAGTTGTGCCAGAGAATGTATCGAATGGATTTAATCGGGTTCATGAACCACATGAAAGACGAATCAGGTCGGCTGAAATAACCATGAACAGTTAGGGAAAAACACGGTATTATATAAACCGTACTTTGGTTTTTCCAAAGGATCAGGCTCGTTTCTTCCCAGTCCCACCGGCACTTTATCAGCTTCTTCTTTGGTCAAAAGGTGAATTTCCGCTTCAACTTTTCCAGTCAGTTCCATTTCTTCGTTGTCTTTTTTCACGTAGAATGGCCACCAACCTAAAATCGCGCGTTATAAGCGGGTTTATGACTCATTTTTTACATTCAAGTGCCTTTGACTCGTTTCTGTTTAAAAATGTTCACGGTAGGAACAGATTCATCCGGTTTCAACATGTCCAAAGTGCAGAGTTTGGACGATTTGGCTCCACGTGGAAAACGGTTAAGGTCTAAAGTAATTGCTCCTAAAAATGCAAAAAATTACAGCTCGTATCTCTTACACGATTTGGATCGATGTATCAGCAAGAGCCTTTTTTTATTGCTAACGGGTTACCATTTATTATAAAAAAAATAATTTTTTGTGCATCGATCCAAATCCCGTTAGAAAATCAAGCAATAACATAAAAAAGATCGGGATTTGGATCGGTGTTAAAATAAAGGTCTGGTTTTTTAAATTGCCGACGTTTCGCCTTTTATTTGGGTCTGCGGACGCCCATTCTGCCATTGAGAATAATTTAGCTCTAGATTATAAATATTTTTAAGTACCTAAAAAGTCGTCAGCTGAAAAATGATCGGCATCCCAAACTTGCAATTCCAGTCTGGCAGGGATTTTGCATTCGGTTTCGTCCCAGGAAAACATGGATTCCTTTCTGGATATCACAATGCGCTGTTCAGCCACCAAATAATCAAACGGGAATATTAATCTCCAGTTGAAGTTGCCTTCGCCAGTTAAAGATCGGTAGTGAATATCCGTGCACTGGCAATCTTCTGGGCCTTTCAGCCATCTGCAATTTCCCGATATGTATCCAACCACTCTGGAAATAGCATGTTCTAACCCTTTAACATAAATATCCGACATCTTTTCCCCGGTGAAAAACGCATCATCTTCCAGCATCACTTCGTCCGTATTCCAGATGATCACTCTCAGTTCATAGCTTTTGGGTTTTCTAGGTGATATGTCCAAGGGTGGACCGGGCAAGGGCATGTCCATTGGGAACATATCGACCCACATTTCCAGTTTTCCTTCAAATTATCAGTTTACTTTAAGGGGACTTTTCCGGGTCGTTTGCCCACCTTGTTCAATGCCAGGCTTTTCCGGGTTATAAAGCGCTCTGGTTTCCACATGCTCCGGAATCAGATGGCAGCCCACTTTTGGAACTTCGTTCCACCTGAGGAAGACTTTCAGTGTCGCATTGGTGTTTAGTGGTGCAATCCTCCTACCTGTTTAGCACAGCCAACGCCATATGCTCTTCGTATTCCTTAAACTTGTGAAACTCGAACTGTTCATTGAATACCGAAAATATTTGGTTGGCAACTTTGACTTGCCCGTCCCCATACACTGGAGGGTCCAGTCGCGAATCCTTACACAACCGTCCGAGGATTTGGGTCGGTTTCATTGCATCCCTCCAAGCATTGTATCCGTGCCTAAAAATGTAAAAAGTTTCCCGCTGAAGACGCATTTACTTCACCTACTCTTCATATTTCTCTGGAATCCCGCAGGTTGCGCGATGTTTGCTATAAAATCGATTTTCCAAGTCAATTTTCGTCTCTCCCACCATATCGTCAGAGCCCACCAAGTCCCAGTCGAAAATCTGCACCGTCAAAAGTGAGTCCTGCGGGAATGTGGCCTCTATTTCGAAACACCTGAAAATTCTCGATGGTTTCTGAAGCAAAACGTGCGAAAATCCCTACTTTCCAAACACCGGATTCAGTTGCTTGGAGATGTAGTTTTCCTTGTCGCTGATCCGCTTGGAGCCCAGCTGCAGAACCACATAAGGATCGGCTTTTCCATTCAAGTCCATTGGATGAAGATCGTTGGCTTTCACTATGTAAACTCGCACCAGGACCCTGATGGGGTCATTGGAAGGGATTCCTTGAAAGTAACCGAACTGGGGGTCGAAGCCCATTATTGTTTTCTCTTCTACGTCCCTAGGCAGTGGCCATTTATACACTTTTATTGCCCCCTAGGGAGTAACCAGGGTAGGGATGAGAATTGCACCACTTTAAGGCTGAAAAGTGTCTACCTTAAAATACCCAACAACCCGATTTTCATCCTCGGACTCTTCCCCAGTTTTTTTGCCGCGGTACAGCTCGAAAGTATGCAGCCATTCTTTGAACTCGGAAAACTCAGGACGTGCCTCCAACTCCGTAGGAAAGACCTAAAGATGGAGAAAAAAGTTGATTAAACTGAACCCCAGCTGAAATGTTGGAAATAATTGCAACTTTTCAAAATATACAGAGCGAACATTTTCCTCCAGCTGAAAACTGGGCCCCATTTGCTGAAGTCGACATACTTTGCATAGCACAGGCTTGGATTTGCTGCTTTTCCTCACACTTTTCGGGCTAATTCGAGCAGTCAATCTCGAGGCATTTGCTGCTGTTTTAAAGCCGAATCGCTTTTTGTATTCCTGGCCCGGACTTTTGTCTGAACTGTATCCTGATGGAGTGTTGCTGTCGTCCTCTGCGTAATAGACTTGAAGATTTCCATTTTGCCTAGTAGAAAAAAAACCATTAAAGGCGGGTTTTTCGGGTTTCAGCGTTAAAGTCCTCACGTGGATATTTTTTTGGCTTCTTTGGATTCGTGGATCATCCGCTCGACGGACGCGAAATACTTCGTCCACCAATCCTTGCTTCCTTCCTCATCATCAAGCTCTTCATCAACGCTCTGCTTTCGTTTCTTCCCACTGCCGCGCTTGGTCTTCTTTGCGGATTCTTGGGTGCCGTATCCTGCAAGGTATTCAGGAATTTCCGGAACAATTCAGTTTCAAGAGGTTACCGAAGGAAATGGTGATGTCCCTTGGAAGAAGCGGGCTCTTTTCCTTATCGTCCACGGTTCCGCCGGAAACCACTGAAGGTGATTGGTTGCCTGCAACCAAAATCCCATCAACCGTTCTCAGTTGGTTTAAGGACCTTTTCCTGTCCTCAGCTTCCCTTTCCTTTTTCGTTAAGGGCGTGTACATGTACTTGTGGATGGAGTTAATGATGTGAGTTCCAACCAAAGTGTACCTAAAATTACCAGTTCTTGCAAGTGACTGGACGGTTTCGTCCTGCGCTCACCTGCCGAAGCTGCGACAATCCACTGCCCGTATGGTTAAGGGTGGCCGATATAATTCCTGCTCTGGAAGATCCAGTTCCAGGAATTTCACAGGGGTGGAAAAGTTGGGGTTTTTCCTAAAACCCGCCGAAATGCTCCTGAAGATATCGGCTCTTAAACAGCTAAACTCACTTGGAATTTGATATGATGCTGGAGTAGAGAATGTGTCCAGCACATTCGATGTCCACCCTGGGTTTATCCACAGTCAGCAAGTGGATTCGCTTCAAATCTCTGAGCCCCCAAAAAAGCACCTCTATCCTATAACGCGCCAAAGTCGGCCGGATTCCTCTGGGCACCGGCAGCAGAGGCCCCAAGTCTTTGGTATCAGTATCCTGAGGTTAAACCTCACATAAAAAAGCTGAATTTTCAGCCGTATCACCTACCTTATAGATGGGAATGTCTTTGGCTTGCGGCAATAGAGGCAAGGCTTCATCAGTTCCACTGGGAATTTCTAGCAGCTCGAAAGCGGCCAGAAGCTCACCAGCATGATCTGGTCCTCTGGTTATGGTAAACCATTCCAGGGATGGAGGAAAGGTTGGCTTTTTGTATTGTTCATCTCGCAGCTTAACGTGGGGCTTTGCTATCGCTCTTCCGATGAATTCCGATTTCCCCACTTTGTCCTGATCGAATATTTCGATGATTATTGAGGGTGGGTCTGTTTTGATTTCTTCTGAAGAACCTAGAAGAAAACGAAGAAACGCACTCATTATTTCTGAGGATTGATTGATGGTGTAAGTCGCGGTGAAAATACCCTACCTATTTAATGTTGCTTACCGAATAGGAGAATTTCGTCAAAAATCAGCAACTCGTCCCAAGTAGGACTTAAAGTCTCATCGATAACTTGCGTGGTCCGACAGAATTCCCCTGCAATAACGCGGGCAAATGGATCAGATAGTCCCGAGGCGTCGCTCCCTATAAGGGATCTTGCTTGGTAAACGTGAGCCCTGAGTTGAAACGTCTGCAAACTAAATATTCAGCCGATAACTTCAGCATTTTCGAAAACTTACGTGTTTTTCCACATAGTGTATAACTGATGGCGGAAGCGCTCGCGGTCTTTCAACGTTTCGGAGTTCTTGAGATACTTCGTACCCTTTGGGTATACCAGCGATAAAATGCTTCTTATGCTTTAACATACCCAGCCAAAAGTATATTTGCATTCTAGCTGGGATCGTCCATCCACTCGGTCCACTCGATTTTTTACCTGGAAGCTAAATATTCTATTGATCGGTCGGCTCTAATGTAGACTTTTCCTGGATGATATTTTATCCCGGACGTTTACATCAGGCCATCCTGAATTCTTTTGCCACTAAACAACCTGAAAGAATGCTTCATGTGGCTTTAACCGCATTAAGATGCCAGTTCTGGAAAATTGCTTTTTCCCGACGGCCTAAAAACCCAAAAAAACTAACCAGTTTCAAGCAATGACCGGGAAACTCTTTTCGACCAAGCAATGATCGTCAATGTTTTAAATGAACACACTGAAGAATTTACCGAAAATAAGCTACTCCTTTGTAAATTTGGCAAAAAATCGCCTTGATAAGAAAACTGAAAATAATCGCCTGGTGGGAGTTGAGACGAAAAACTCGTTAATTGCCAAACGCAAAATAATTCGTAGAATAAAACGAAGTTCGACACAATTAGGACGCTAGAATGAGTAAAACGTAATTTAATAGTCGAGGTTAACAAGAATTCTCATTAAGGTAATGAATTCTGTGCCTCCGACGGGCCTGCTGGCGATATTAGAACGGAATTTTTAAGGCAAAATAATCCCGGCTGCCTTGCGAAAAAGAAAAAAATACCAACGGCTCACTTAAGGCTCCCAGTAAGAGTATGATTCACCTTCACTAATCCTCTGCCCCGATTAATTAAATCCTTAATATTCACACAAGGTCTGATGAGTGGAACAAGGAACGGAAACGAATTCCCACAACTGACAGAGAAAAGTAGCGTTTGGGTGGGTTGAGGGCGGAGCCCATGTGCAGGTAGGCGCGCTCTTTTTTGCACACACGTTTCTCGCTCCGCCTTTTTCATTCCATTACCTTTAAAAAGATGCTTCTGACTCTTCCGCAATATTTTCCACTTTCCTCGTCCACTATTGAGTAGACGATGTCCCTAGCTGGTATTCTTTGGTAAGCCTGTCGCTTTCCGCCGCAAATTATCCACAAAAACACATCAGGAAGTGAATGTTGAGGCTGAAATCAAGCCGCAGATAAACGCGAGATTAAATCGCTATGAAAGGTCTACTTACATCTTCAGTGAGGAATCTGAGTTTTGTTAAGTAGGATTGCGCGGTTTTGTAGCGATCTTTGAAGGAATTTTTTGTCACTAGCGCTTTTAGGTTTCTTGCGGCATTTCCAATGTGTTCCTTAAAGGAAAAATTGTTATTTTCGGTATGTTTTGTGTGGTTTTTGCCGATGATTTCTTTCTTATTATAGGCCCAAAAACGGTCGAGAAAAAAGAAACCAACTTCTAAAAATACACAATAAAATGCCTCGGAGGGCATGAAATTATTTCCCGTTCCAGCATTATTTAAAAGAAAACTTTTAAATTGGCCCCGTTTTTACTTGAAAAGGCAATTAAACGGGCCATTGTTCAGCATTCACGTTGCTTTAGAATTCCGTTGGACGTTTTCAGCGAGATCGTGCTTATCGGGTTTCAAGGAAACATTAAAATAATTCCTGCAGTTTCCATGTGCATGGGGTGGAATATTTTTGCGCCACTTTTGCATATTGACTCACTATTTCCCGTTGGCATAGTTTCAATCGTTCTTTGTCCAGCTTGGTCTTCTCAGTTCCAGGGCCGGTGGTGGAGGATTTCGAAATCGTGATGTATTTCGCACAAGATGTCGACAAATCGTCTAACACTTGCTTCAGTTTGGATTCTGCTTCTGGATCGTCGGTTTCGGCGGCTGTATTCACTTCGTCTAAACCATCCTCCTAAGCGTCGAAAGGAAATGAGTTAGAGAATTTGCGAAAAATTGGTTATTTACCAATTTTTCAGCAACTTTGCCAATGATGTTCGCATTGTACAATCTTCGGCGATAGTCAGGCCAAACTGAGCGTATGTGCATGCAAGGTTTGTTGTCCCAGTAAGGCAAAAAATAGTAAATTTTATCGTGGGTCATCGGTTTGCTTGGGCTTGTGGTACTTTGCCAACAAGCTGTGTCTGAAGAAACTATTTCTGAAAAAAAATGCTTTCGTTACGAAAATTGTAATTTTTTTCCTGTTAAAACTGCAACTCTTCTATGTTTAGCCCAATGTTAATTAGATTTTAAACTCGCAAACAACTTTGGACGAATTGGACAAGCGGCCCTCGTTAATCTCCCTTTTCGACGACAAATCATCAGCAAAACTCATTACCAGTAGTGTTTCACAAATTCAGCTGCAAAATGTTTCTGTAATTCCATTCGAAAAGGGCCAAAGCACCAATCAATACTGTCTGAACGCGCTGATTATTCCCAGTTACGTTCCACAGACCCATTCATTGGTAAGCACACAAGAGTATCTTACCTAATTCATCGCTGTCTGAATCGTAATGTTCTTTTGTCGACGTGTTGTGTCCATCAATAGCGTTTCCAGCATTCCCGATACTGACTTCAAAGTAAACGGGTTTGTCTCCTAATTTTTTGTCAATCATCGATGCATCCAGAATGGTGGTGAACAGGAAGAATTCTTCATTTTTTGCGTATGATTCTTCATTTATCGGTGTGGTCGGTTCTAATTCAACTGCGGCTGGCGATAGGTCGATGTTGTCGGTTATTTCTGTTCGGATGGAGATCAGCAGTCTGGCACGATACGAAACTCCTGATTGGGGACAAATTCAAAAAAATTACTATCTTCAGTCTGTTGAAGAATAAATTAATCCATCCGAGTATTTTTTCATCGACAATGATCGAAACTTTAGCAATAAACCTTCCAGTTTCACGAAAACTTTTGGCTGTTCTTAACTAGTGTTAATGTTTCCATTCATCGTTTAGAGCGCAAATTAATTCTTTATCTCGGGTGGATGCTGAATGTTTTACGATGGTTTCGCCGAGTTAATGAAAAGCTCTATGAATTTGAGGCGAAAAGCGAAAAGGGGACTTTTGCTTGTATCGGCATTAAATTTTCGCAGAATTATTTTTTTGGTTCAGTCAGTCTTGTTTAAGAACTTCCGTGGTTTAACCTTATTTGGAAAAATTTCAAAATTGTAGGTATGACGACGTTCTCAGCAACATTTTGCAACTCTGAACGTAAATTCGGCTTCTTGGGAGAAATTCGGAATAAAATGAGCATGGGGCTCATTTGATCGATTGACGGTTTTCCGCAAAAAAATTGGTGCTTTTCCTTACCTTCGCCCAATCCAGTGTTAAGGCTCGAATGTTCGTCGATAATGCTGTAGTCCCGGGTCGATCCATACAGATGAATAAAACTGGGCCCAAAAGTGGGCATAAAGCCTAAAATTGCATGAAAAACTGTTTAGAATGGAATGTTTTGTTGCTCTTACGTTTTCCAATTTGCACTTTTACTTTCGACCTTTAAATACAAATCAGTTAATTAAAGCAACGCCAATAAAGTATCAGGAAAGGGGGACATTTTTTAATTTTTTTTAAACATTTTTGAGTTTTGTGTTGTTTACAACCACTCAACATTCACGTTATTACTGCAAGTGTTTACTCTTTAGCTTTTATAGCAATTTTGTTCCCAATTTTTACGAAAATCCCCTCTGATTCCTAGCCCGGATATGAACAAACTTGAGCACTTAATCTCGTAAGTTTTAACCGCAATTAGAGGATGGCGATTTTATCCCAACTTCCACAGCAGCTTTCCATTTATAAGTTTTTATTACAGAAAGCTACCTGATCTCACCCTTCTCGCCATCATTCGAGATGGTCTTCAGATCCACGAAATGCGTGCCAATAACTCGGGGTTTGACCGGATCGTCGTCCCGAAGCTGAATTTTGATCCTCTGACACAGTGGAGGAAACATCTCCGTAAATACGAGCTGCTCGTTCCAAACCGGTGCGTAGTTATGTTTTTTCACTGTGGTTTTACCCTGGAAATTACAATTTTCAATTAAACTGCCCAACAAAGTGAACGCTACAAAGCAAAATTTTCCCTGAATTTCTAACTGGATTAATTCTGATTGCTTAGAGCGATTTGGTTTCTGCTTGAAGCGTTTGTGAGCCCCATTTGTTTTTTTACAAAAAATGTTTTCTTGGTCTTAAAACATCACATTTTTGGTTCCGCAGCGATATATTTCTACTAAGAGCCAAGAGAATGTGGAACTTTCACTAATTGTGCAAAGTTTCATTTGCTCCTGTAGGTATTTTGGAAAGACTAGAAACAACTAGTAAAAAATCGTCTCACCGTTAATCCGGCAAAAGAAACCTGAACAAAAGGGTCGACTAAGTCATTGAGCTCGCCTGTAAAGGCTTTTTTCACATTTGCCATTAGCGAAGAGTTCATTTTCGGCAATCCATCAGCTCGGTAGATTTTGACCACGAAATGCGCTCTTTGTCGATCAGTCGGCACTCCGTCGGGCAACAAAAGGTTCCTGCAACAGCAGTTTTAGATCGCGAAAATTGCACTCTTGCAGGCTGTAAACCTACGCTTCGATATCGTCTTCATCCCTTTCGCTCTTCGACGGCACCTTAACTGTATCCCCTTTTCCTATCACACTGATATCACATTTTAAATAACCCTTTGGGCCTCCGGCTATATCATCAGGGTCGGTCAACAGGGCCCATTTGTGATAGAATTGGTGATCTGGAAACGCTCGCTAGTTAGAACTAGGAAAATAATGGCCAGTACTAATGCCGGCAGATTAAATTAAAAAAAAACATTGTTTTATTGCCGGATGTTGGTCCTTTAGGAAATGAGTTGGAAAAGTGAGTGTGCCCCTGGTCGATGCGTCTTTTAACATCAAAACGTCCATTTCTTATATAATTTTCACGTCGATTTATCCAAACTATTCAGCCCCGATATGAGGGCATGGAGTTGGAAACTTGCCTCCAAAGTGTATTTAAAGAAACTGTGTGTATGTAAATCAGTTGGACGCTAAATTTGAAAGCAAAACTATGCCTATTATTACAGCACAGAGTTTCCAAAGTGAAACTAATGCAATTGCTTCGGGCCAAATATACTCAAACACCGAAGCTAATTTATTTTTATTTCAAACGCTTTCAAAAGAGTTCAAAATTCGTGTCCTCTTGGATAAAATACCGCAAAAAACTGTATTGTCCGCAGATGCATGTGTGGACTAATTGCAAGCAACTTAAAATCATGCGAACAAAGAAACGAGTCTAAAAAACAAGTGTGTACCTGGCTGAGCCCAAACTGTGGCCACATCCAGTTTAAAGCTTCCCAGCATTTTGTTGCCGCGCAAAAAGTTGCGTGACTGCAACACCTAAAAATTTACAAAAAAATCAATTAGACAAATAAAAATAAAGTAATAATTTGCATTAAAATGTGAATTTGTACAGCAGTCTTGTATGCGTTTAACGGACGCATGCACGCTATAAGCAAGCAGTTGCAGGACCGGTTTAGGACTGAAACTTGGCCCCAAACGGTTTGCAACTGCGCCAGAAATTTTTACTTTTACCTACTGTACCATTGGTTAATTTGCATTCATTTCTTGTTATTCTATCGGGAAAAATCGACATTTCCAAAACGTGTTTCAATCCTTGATACACTAAAAGCTTCAGTGTGTGGAAATCGATAAAAAGTCCCGCTTTAAATTGCGTGAAATTGACGAGTGTGCTTGAAATACGAAATTAAAATAACGGAAATTCGAAAGTTGGATTTTAATATTCAAACACACAAAATATATGGGAAGAATGCGATAACATTTCTGGATGAAATGGACAATTTAAGTAATAAAACATAAAGTTTTGTACGCAAGCTTTCAATTCAATTTTCGGATATTTTTAAGCAAAATTTTAGTCTCAATTTGGTTTCTTTAATTTTCTTTGATGTACCAGATTTGTTTGAATTTTGCCTAAAAACAAATACACTAAACTATGATTTTAATTAAAAAGTCTCCTATACGATCGAAGAACAGCAACTCTCTAGGGAATATTGAACTATTTCTAATCTAGATTGTAGCTTTTAGTGAATATCTTATTCAGTTTCGGTCGCTTTCCCCATTAATAAGCGATGCAAGCGACTAAAACTCGTCCCACACGTCCCTGTTAGCTTCTGCCTGGATCGATAGAGAAACACCTGTTGAAAATCGCACTTTGGACGCTTTCGATAAAGCAACATTCTCCAGGAATTCTCGCAATTTTCTCTATTTCTTGTTGCAGCCAGAGAAGCTTTTGGCTTTAGAGCACTGCCCATTTTTCGCTAAAAGTCCCGACTTTACAATGCGGAATTTTAATCAACTTTTTTAGCAGCTTCCACAGCTTAAAACTAACTAAAGGCAAAAATGTTGCAGACAACTTACCGATAGTTGAATGATTTTGTCAAACAGCATAATGGGAGGCATGTGGAAGTCGAAGACAAAGTACTGAAACAAATAATTTTATGGAAATTTGCGCCTTAAATCACCCGCATGGTTAACGGGTAACAATTTTTCGATGCCAATCTTTGGATAATTGATAGTCCATAAAACCACTCCTAATTAACGATGGATCGATCTAATTTCAAAAGCTCGCTAGTGCTAATTATTTCTGCAGAATATTCATGCTGACGGCTAGAATTGCCTCAAATATGATCCTTTCCTCAAATATTGCCCTAATTTTGTCCCAAAAATCCCGGGATATTGATATGGAAAAATCTAAATGGAAGCGTTGGTATTACCTCATTATAATATGGGCAATTTGTGCTCTCTTTTACACTGGTGTATTTTCGCTGCTCGCCAATTTGAATGCAAACCACTGGATCCATGTTAAGGCCTGCCAGTTGACGAGCCTCAATTATAGTCAAGCACACTTGAAAGTCTTGAGCCTTTAGAGCGGGGTCAGAAACGGTTTGACTGTTTTTCAGCTCTTTTAGTCTGAAAGACCCAAGGTGGAATAAGTGCATTGTAAAAATAATTTTCCTCTTACTTAGTTGCTCGTTTTTTTTCTGTGGTTGTTAACTGATAGTCTCCATTGGAATCAATGGAAGTGTCGCTTCCAGCCCGGGAGATTGGAGCAGAATCCAGCTCAGAATTCCGTGAGCTTCTGCCCGACTCGGAACCTCTGATGAGGTGCGTCAGCTCATCTTCCGTGTCGCTATCTTTCGGCGGTCGTTGCTTGCCAAATTTAATCAGGCTCTGCTGGATGGAATGGAATGGTTTGGTCGACCAGAGCAATTTTTTTGTCTTGTATCTTACCCGCACACTTCTGAGCGTCGACCTTTTCCGGTCACTAACGCTTTTGTCCGGCGTGCTGATCCCTCTTCTAAAAGGCTTCTTCTTGCTGGGCTCCAGTGCCGTTTGCTCAGTGAGAAGATTCTTCTCTATATTGGCGATATTTTGCTCAATATCAAACAGCATCTGTTGGTCATCGTCCAGCATGTGATCCAATGAAGGGCTGCCAGTGAAAGATGCAAGCGACGCATCAGGGAGCGAGTAGAGCACAGAAAATTCCACAGTTCCCTGAAAGAAACACTGCTGTTTAATGGGCATTTCATATAGGAAATTGCGAGTATAAATCTAACTTTAAGGCCCTGTGTGGCGGTGTATTCCCAAATGCACTGGCCTTGCATAATTCGGACTCTATATGCAATTTCGTATTCCCTGCATGAATATCATCCTTGGGTTCTATCAGGTATTTCGGCCAAGGGCGGATCGAAACTTCGAAAAAAGCAGCGTCATGTTCAAGTGGATTTTGCGACTCAAAGAAAACCACGCAAATCTAAAACTTCTTGAATTCAAGCATTTTTTGAGAAAACTGCCAACATTTTCTTATCGATGGTTCACTTTCTAAA
>NW_026019016.1:785966-791157 GCF_020466585.1 Dendroctonus ponderosae | reverse complement strand
TTTGCAACTCAAAGAAAACCACGCAAATCTAAAACTTCTTGAATTCAAGCATTTTTTGAGAAAACTGCCAACATTTTCTTATCGATGGTTCACTTCCTAAAAAGACCATTTATTTATCTCTAGAATGATGTACAAATGAGCGTTCTTGCTCATTTTGCCACCGAGAAATGAGCAAAAATGGAACGGAAAACATGGAATTTTGGCATAATCTTGCACCTAAGTGTCAGATATTCAAATTTCGCTTTCTGGGTCAAAACTACTCAAATTTCCTTACTAACATTGTTACGACTGAATCGACTTTTCAATTCCCTATCCAACGATGCCAAAACGAATTCTGTGACTCAAATGGTTCTTGAGAAACTTCGAATAAAGGCCATTTAGTTATCTCTGGAATGATGTAAAAACGAGCCTCTTGCTCATTTTGCTTCCGAGAAACATGCAAAACGGGACGGAGAACATGACATTTTGGAATAATCTTGCGCCACCCTTGCACAAAACGACGATCATTTTTCTAACTTCACAAACAACAGAAGACTGTATTTTTTTCTACATAACCCCCCCTGACTTTAAAGCTGGATCCGCCCCTGATTTCGGCTTGTTTAAGGCTTAAGGGAACACGAAGTTATTGTGAGAATCGTCTAGAAATTCGGGGTTTCCAGGGCCACAAGGTACAAGAGAAACTCTTCACGAGTTTCAACTTTTCAATAATTCAATTAGTGGTAATAATTAATAAATTCTGTTGATAATAGTATCGCAATTAATTTTAATTTTAGCTGGAATAACCAACTCTTCCGAAGCTTCATTTCGGCGGCCGAGCCGAGCAAGCAATTAGATTAATTAGGTCTGATAACATTACCGTTTGGCTGATTGAATAAAGTACAAATGTTCCCACTAAATTGCGAATTCAGATGCTAATTGATGCACTTTCCGGTTATTCAATTAGCTTTTTGCTGATAGATAAACTAACCCTTTGATGAAGAACAATGCAATGTTCCAATAAAATATATGAGTAGCAACAGACGTTGATGTAACAAAAGTTTTTTTAGTTGTAACAAAAGTGCATGTTTTGGGAGTGTTATTTTCAGGCTAAACCCAGCTAATGGGTTCAAAACCAGTACCAGCGCGTGCCTGAGATTTTCGCACACTTTTAACCAACCATTTGCAAGTGGTTTTTCTTAATATCTTCAAACTTACCTCGATTGTTTTATTATTGCTGTCCACCAAATTATCGCACACGTTAATCCGGCCTTCTTGAGCGACTTTTTGGAGCACCATTCGATAGGAGCCGATGAGTTTGTCGGCGAAAAGCCGATTTCTTAAGTACAACTCAATAAGGATGGTTTCGTCATCGTCTATCGGCCTTGCTATTGGCCAATCGAATCTCTATAATCGGGAAAAAAATTATATTGGATTCTCAGTTTTGATGATGATTTTTGATGCGCGTCTCAGGATTGCAGGAAAATGATGCAAACAGTTTCCTTTTACTTTCACTACTGTAAACCGCATTTTTATCTGTTTGGCATTCAAGTCCCTATTCTTTTCGATGCATTGGCCTCATATATTTTCAAACAACGTCAAAGAAGTCGTGAACTACTACGATTTCCTGGCCTTTTAAGCCCTTTTGTGATCCTTTTTATAACTGCGTCTCACTTTTCCCCTTGCAATTTCAGTTTTATTTACTAGAGCTTTTCGTATTAATTCTTACCTGATCAACAATGAGAAGTTCTGAAGCATTGTCTTCTAGCAGTTTTGTTAAGTGCCAAACGCCTGAAAATTCCCTTGATTAATTTTTGTTTAGGTGTACAAGAAGCGATAGAGAATCTCACGCAAATTTTTCTCACGCGTTTTCAAACGCTCTGTATAATTGAGTCGGAAGTGTAGAATATTTATTTTTGTTGATGAAAACATTAGTTAATATTAATTACTGCGTAAAACCTAGCTATCGTTTGCCTATGCAGGAAATCGCCCAACAACTGATAAATACATCGGGCACTTGCAGAGTAAATTTTAAAATTTTGCAATTGATTTGTTGAGTTTTCCTGCTAAAATACGCCATTTAGATGAAATCATATTAAATTCCATTATTAATAAAAATATTTTAGTGCATTATGATTTCGCAATGGCGATTTTTCATGTAAACTTTATTTTCATTAGCTTATTCACGAAAATAAAGCAAAATTTAAGTATTTCACCTTTTATTGGGCCCGAGAAAAATATACAGAGTGTGTTTGAAAATGGTACAGTTTCCATATACAGTGAATCAGAAAAAAACCTTAAGTTTTCGCGATCAAACTGATGAGTTCGGGGCTTTTAACTGAAATTATTTTTCACAACGGCCCCAAAGCTCGAAAAACTCAGCAGTTTTGACCCAGTTTTTGCTACAACGTTCCGCTCGGTTAGGGGTTTCATAAAAATAATCCGTATACATTTGCACGGTGCCGCAATAAGGCATATCGTTTACCGTGTAACAAATATGTGCCTCGTTTAGCATAAAAATAGTTAATCCATATTTATCGGGCTTTGATCGTACGTAAACCGAAAAATCGACAGTCAGTTGCCTTTGACGCTGAATAGTTGCTTTACTCGCTATTTTTATGCATTAAATGGTAAAAAGTTCGTTTAAATAGATACATTTTCAGGTTCTCTCGGCAAAAAAACCTTTGCAATGAAACAACTAATTCAAAAAATCAATCACAGCTATTTAGCCAATCTTAAAAAGTCGTTAACTGTTTTTTGGAACAATTTTCAGTTCAAGCGTAAAATTTACAGTTTTTTTAATCAGCTTATCCCAGTAATTTTCACTGAGCGTCTAAACACCTGCAAGAAAAACCAAGACGTTTTTTCGACCCCAACAGACCAAAAAGCCAATTTTCAAAAAAAATCATTAACTTTCAAGCATTTCAACTAAAGCGCTGCCTGCTACCGAGATAGAACTCACCCCTAAACTCGATTTTGGCCAGCTTCTCCCCTTTGCACCTGGGGATTTGAAATTGTTTAAGTTTAATCGCGATCGACATTGTTTCAACGCGAGTCCCGGTTTCCTGCCGACGCGATCGTTGTAACGGTCGCAGGAAGACTTGTTGATGTTGCGTGAATTTTCCCGCACTGCCCTCAGGAACAGTACGGGCCTTTGGGGCGCAGGATCAGGCCTCATACGGGGCCAACGAGTCGGAATATGTCAGAAATCTATTGAAAAAGTTCGGAAATTTTGTGATGCGCCAGCTTTTCAACCCTTTGAGAATCAACCCCAAGGTTTTATCACGAGTTTTAGATGGAATGGTTGGGGCCGAGTGAAGGAAATCTTCATCTTTTTTAGCCAAAGCGCACATGAAGATCCTGGATATATACTTAAAATGATTCCCTTGAGCAATTTCCCGAGGTTTTGGTCTTTGCATATTTTCGGCTGTTTGATTCTTAACGACCTTTTTTGTGTTCTTCAGGCAAATTGGATTTTTTTGCTATTAAAATCCCAGTCGTACAACAAATCGCCAGATTTGAATCAAGTTTCGTCTATATGTAGCTGAAATTTGCTGGTGTCGCAAAAAGCAGAAGATTGATGTCATTTTGCAGGATTTTATTCAAGTTTGGCCCATTTTGTTCTCAAATTGTCTTTGTGCTATTTTGAATGCACACAAGCAAAAAATCCAAATGTGATTGTGATCACAAAAAACAGTGATTTCTCTACTTTACTACCATTTTTTTGAAAAAGCCAAGTCGCTTAAAGTAACCGAAATGTGCGAGTGTTTTTTTCGTTCGATGACTGAACCGAAAAAGTCCCACTTTGCGCCGATTTTCTACGAGTTTAGAGGAAAATATTTTTGCTATTTCAGTTGCAAACACTCTGGATATGCTTATGAAAGAGCTTCCAGGTATATTGAGCGCTATACATTTACGAAATATCGATTTTTGGGCCCATATTTTGTAGGTGATTTTTTTCCAAATAATCAACTGTGAAAAACTTTAACTTTAAACGATTGATGATAATTTAAATAATGATTCAATATTGTTTTCGTTCCTCTAGAGAACGTTTCTAGGGGTATGTAGGAAGTACAGAAAAAAATATGTTTCTCACTAAAAACGGAGATATTTGCAAAAAAACTGAATAACAAATTCGGCAACAATGCATTTGGACGTACCTACAAGACTAAAGACGCGCGAGAAACTGTTGTCAATTACACGCTAATGAATTTTCATGGGAAAGACTTTTATGGAAAATTTTTAAGAGAATATTTTCATAGTTCCAACAATAAAATTATTTTTTTACTATTTTTCTTTAAAGAAATGCTTTAATCTATTTGCGTGTAATTGACAACAGTTTCTCTCGCGCGTCTTCCATATAGAAGATTTAGACCTTTCGAGTCTGCACAAGATAGGTAAACTGGTGGCATGTTGGACATTGCTATAATTTGTAAGTTTAGTGTGTAGTAAAGTGTAGTTAAGTGTAGAGTATAGTCCAAAAACTAACCTCAAATACGCTAAACGCGTTAAAGCATCATGCTTAATTACACTAATAGTTGGCCAAATGACCATCAAACTACTTAATTTGAAATTGTAACAAGCGTCTTCACCCTGTAGGTGGAATAAGTGCTAAATTTTTTTAGTCTTTCTTAAATACTTTCGCATATTTGATGTTCAAAAAGCCATCCGCGATGTCCGTGAAAGGGCCCGCAATTTGCCTATTGAATTCATGGACAGTTAAGTCCATCGATTCCAGTAATCTCGTAATGCAAAGCATTGATAATCGATCAGTCTACTTAATACTTCTGCAAAAACAGTCAATAGACTAATTTCGAAATATGCAAAATTCCTCATCAAAATTGCTGTTCGCCGCTCAATTTTCTAGGAATGTTTCTCCATTTTATTAAATTGAAATTCTCAGTTCCTCAATTTTCATTCCGTTACGAACGATTCCAGTTCCATGGGAATTTAATAAACAAATAATTTTCATTTCTATGGGGGTTGGCGTGACGAAAATACTTCCTTTCTTCGTCCTTTACGAGGCCAACATCACACATTTTCACAAAGGCCATTCGAGATATAAAGAAATATCGTGCATTGCGTTCTGCATAAAATTAACGGTAGCGGTTGTGATTTTATCTCACGTGTTATGTGGCCAGTTCCCACGAATTCCGCTACATCAGCAGCACTTATGTGACTAGTTCCCATAGATTCCGCTGGATCAGCAGAATAG
>NW_026019016.1:777014-784967 GCF_020466585.1 Dendroctonus ponderosae | reverse complement strand
TTTCCTAACTTTTGGACACTAATATGTCTGTTTATGTTAATTATAGGCTTTGGACTATACCTGTCTAAACAAAAGTATCAAATTTGTCCAAACCGACCTAATACATCTCAAATAGAACTTCAAGAGGTCCAACTACCCTCGTAGACGATGGAGTCGAATCTTCGGAGGTGTTATGTGGCCAGTTCCCACGAATTCCGCTACATCAGCAGCACTTATGTGACTAGTTCCCATAGATTCCGCTGGATCAGCAGAATAGGCATACCGCCAATGTTAAGGTCATAAAGGGGCATCATGTCTTCCAGTTGGAGATATACATTATGTTAAGTCAGTCAGAGTAAAGACATACTGAAGTAAACTTGTAATTAGTTAAGTAATAAAGATAATTTTTAAAAACGGTTTGTTCATAGTCAAACAGTTAACTCACGTGAGTGGTGGAAAAGGGGACTTTATTGAATAAATTCGTCGCTTTGTTTTGAATTGCGTTTCAGATCAGTTGGAAACAGTGGCGACTTGTGCGAAAGCGCCCCTAAAAAATTATGTAATTTTATTTAATAATTTTACATTTTACCAAACCCGAAGAGCTGCAGGCGAAATGCGAACCACCAAATAAAGACCAAATGCTCTGTGCGCTCTTTCATTCACCCGCGCTACGCACCGCTTCCCCCTTCTCCTGTTAAAACAACGCCCTGATTGAAGCGGAAAGTTCGCTGCATTTAACCCAGCGTCAATTTTTTATGATTTCTGATTTGTTCAAACTGATTCATTAATTTTTCTGTAAGTCTTGCCTGCTCAATTTATTCTACGGTAAATTTGCCAGCGATTCCTTGCTGGAAGTTTTCGCATAGAAATGTCCTTGCTCGTTACATAAGGACAAAATAAAACATCGAATTATAAAGACACTAATGTATTATCTGCAAGCACTGCATAAAGCTGAAAGAAGGTCGTTTACACATTTTGACACAGTTGCAATCTATATAGTAACCTATTATAAATTAAAAACTTTACGAAACGTACTGATAATTATGGTTTAAAATACACTAAAAAAATCACAATATAACAACTTAAAGGATATTTAGAAAATGTCAGAGCACCGTAATTAAAAAAGTTCCTTTCGTAATAGAAAAATTCCTTTTATATGTACACATGTTTCTGCGATATGGTTTTTGCGCAAAATTTTGACTGCTCGATCCATTACACTAACATTATTTAAATACTTGGTAGGAAGATGTTTTGCTGGCAATGCGTCGAGAAACAGGCTAAAAACAGGGTGACGATTAAAAAAAATTTTCTTAATTTGTACAAAACGGCTAACATAAAGTTAATCTAATATTTACATGAGACGTATACAATTACTTTTAAGCCAAATGCATTTAAGCCCTGTTTGTACTGTAATCATCAGCCTTGCCATTTTAACTTACAAAAAAACCTAGTAAAATGCACAAAATATAACAGCCCATCTTGTTTTCAGGGGAAAATCCAAAACATAGTCAACCCAATGGATATGTTTTGTGGCTTTTCCTTAACATTCATGGCTTTAGCACCGTCTTATCCATTTGCCGAAAACAGTAAGAGGTTCTTGGCCAATTCGTGTTAAATATTTAGGCAAACTAAACGATTGCTGCGAGGTGAACCCTACATTGTAAAAATAAAATAGTAAATAAGATGTACAGCAACGCAATTACAACAGAATTCTTTAGATTGTCGCTTAATCAACAGCACTATAGTGGCAATTTATCAGATAACCCATTTAATGTAAATTATAAATTGCCTCAATTTCCTCATCCCGGTAGCACTCCATTTCAGAGACTAGCACATATCAATCTTCATCATTGACCCTCCAGATGAATTTTCAAATTGTACAACCACCCTCTGACTCAGTCTGTGATAATCAAAGTTTCCTTCAAAGCACCCAGTTGCTCTTCGCCCAGCTTGATTTTATCGTTAATTTCCTTCGAGTCCATAATCAGCTTAGCTTTCATGTTGATGAAGTGATCGTAATCCGCATATTCTTCCGAGTTGAGGTATTTGTATAGAATATTGGAAACGCTGATGCTTCGCTTGTCTATGCAATCTTTCAGTTTCTTCGCTTCTTCCAACTGGTCTTGCAGTTTGTCTCGTTTGGATTCCAAGATTCTCTGGAAAATAAAGCGAGCGTTAAATCTGAAAATGGAAAACGCAGCAGAATCTTACCCGTTCTGGATGGTCGTCTGTCATGTTCATGAGCGCGTTCTCTGCCCTAGCAAGTCTTCCACTCAAACCCAACAAAAGACTGGTGATTTTTCCAACTTCTTCTATATGCAACCGGAACTTGGACACCTCATGAGGACTAGCCACTCGATTTATGTAGTTTTCCACGTTCACTCCCAGCTCATCGTTCACTTTGCATTCATCTGATACAATCAGGGCTTCTCCTCGTAGCACTTCCAGTTTCTTATCCAGCCGATTAACAAGTTCTTCCTAAAAAATCACCCAATCATTTGATCCGTGATCGAACGGTTCCCATTGATAAATTTACCTTCTTTTGACTTAAATCTTTGGTGTCTTTAACAGCATGGCATTGATTCATGTCCTGACTGTATCGGTTCAAAAATTTTGCTTTCGGTTCCGATGTGGTGAAGTAAGCAGATGAACAAGACAACGGTTTGGTTGGTTCGGGTGATTTTGGCAAACTGAAACATGATACAAACGAAATTAAATCTATAAAAAATCAGGTTTTGGTCTCTTGAGGGTTTTTGAAGCTTTGAGGAAAAACGGTTTTGTGCAACTCTCCAAGCCGGTTCGTACAAAAAATTACCCTTTAAAAACACCCTGTAGAATCGCACCTCAGGAAGGATGTGAGTGAAGTTTACTTAAATCCCAAATGTCCCCTAATTGCCTCAAAAATGTGGGTATTATCAAGGAAAAGCTCCAAGAGTTTTGCCATTTGGAAAATCCTAGAATCCTAGAGAAAGAATTAGGCCTGGGTAACTCAGTATTTTTTTAGGAGTTGGCGCAGTGCCGCGCAAATCGCTTGGTGCCCCAACCCAACGCACCGGAGCAGTAAATTAGTTCCGTTGCTGGAAAAATGTTGATGACTTTTTACTTATTTTAAGGGCCATTTACTAATATTTTTAAAATTTCTTCAAAATTTCAGAATTTTCCAGTTTTAGCCAAGTTAATATTTCTTCTAAACGCTCGATCTTCTAAAGTTTCTCTTAAAAATGCTGACAATCTTAAGGTATTTTCCACGAAAAATTATGAAATAAATTTCGAATCCTTCGTCGCTTTGTAAAAGGTTTTGAAATAACTTTCCACGTTCGAGTTTGGAACAAAAACCAAATCATTTTCTATCAAAAAATGAACAGAATTAGCGAAAGTTTATAACAGATTATGTATTTGGAAATCTCGTCACCTCCATACATTTGAAGACTGTAGTTTGTTAAAAAATGTGGTTTTTTAGGTTTGACCGATTTTTTTTGCTTTACTTTCTACTCAAAAGCGCTTTATTTGGTAGAGTTTCACTTAAAAATACTTTCGAGACAAAAACGAAAATAAATTCTTCCCGTTTTTATCTGAAAAACCATTAAGGTTTTCTCCAAAACCAATCACAAAACTAGAAGTTTTTAATCGAAAACGCAAAAAACCATTATTTTTTATGATAATTTTTCAGCCAAAAATGACAACATAAACTTTTCTAGAAAATTCGCCTCATTAATCGGTTAGCAGGGAATTTTAGAAAACCCATTTCAACTTCGAATTTCGCATAAAAACCAAATAATTATTCAGTTTTTTACCGAAAGTAATTAGAATTGTCTTGAAAAAACAACCAGGGCAAAAGTTAAAAAAAAATGTGTGGAAAATTCGCCGCCCTCATCGCTCTGAAGATTTTTAAAGTTCCTTTTTTTAAAGCTTCTATTAAGCAATTCTTTCTTGGCAAAATTCGCATTATTTTTTAGTTTTACTTTAAATACTGACAATCTTCAGATATTTTCTGTGAAAAATTATAAGACGAATTTTATTGGAACACTCGCCTCCGTAACCGCTTTGTAACAATTTTTGGAAAGCTTTTTGCTACTTTGAGTTATGGACAAACCCCTAATAATTATTTCTGGGCCTTTTCTCAAAAATATTGCCCCGAACTGAAAAAGCGAAAGTTTACAATCATTTATTTGGAAAACTCTTAGAAACTGGGGTTTCTTCACTTTTGGGTCAATATTTCTAAACAACACCTTCTGGTAAACTGAATCTTTTATGCAAAAAAAATTAAGAGATCGACTTTTCAAGAAAACTAGTCGACTTCTTTCGACTCAGTTCGGTTGCTGGGAAAATCTGGATTACTTTTTTTAGTTGCTTGAACAAAGTAGTAAAACTACTCAGAAAAAATGTTGATGACCTTTTCTTTAAATGTGAAAATTCCAGTAACGGTTCTCCTAAAGCTTCAATAAATCACTTATAACTCATTAACCGATGAGTTATAACTCGTTAACTCAAGAGCGACAACAACTCAATAGCGCAACTCAACACAGTGTTACCCAGGCCTAGAAACAATTACGTTACCTCAATTTGTTGCTTGAAGGTTTCATGCCCGATGCGAAACTGGAGGATGGAGGTGGACTACTGCTAGGCGTGTTGTTTTTGCTTCGAAAGGGCGAATTGGCTGGTCGTGGCTTTAGAGTGACATCGACTTTGAAGAGCCCCTGTACATAATCTGTGGGCTTTTTGTGCTCAGGCCCAGGAACTGAAACACACTCCCACTTAGAACCAGCTCAGAAGCTTTACTCCGAAAAGTCTCACCTAAAAGATCTTTCAGTCTATCCGACGTAGGCAGGTGGTTGACGAAGTCTTGCGACAACTTCTCGCATTCGATTTCCTCCTGCAGCTTCTTCCTGATGGGCAGAGGAGTTGGAGGCAGTTCGTGCTTCTCCGTTTGAGAAGCTGCATCGCTCGTTGTGGTGTTCACTCTTAAAACCACTTCAGTCCTTTGGATCAGCTGAAGTCCCTCGATTACTTTCGGGTAATAGTCGGGCGTTTTAGGGGAGAGAGATCGTGCGGTTGGAGAGTCCAAAATTTTTGGTGAGGGAGCTGGCGAGTTACTGTTCTGAGTGGATTTGTTGGAAACATTCGCTGTCGTTGTGGAAGCACAGCTTGGAGAAGAACCTCGCAAAGGGGACAATTTTATAGGAGAACCCACTGGGGAGAGGCAGGCTTTGATCAAAGGCGGTTCCCTAGCGATTGCCTGAGGAGACGTTCTGGTACTTATACTACTAGTACTAACAGGCCTGTTTGTTGGTGTTGACGTGATCGGGGGTGAGGGCCGGAGACTCAGCGACGAGGAACTTACAGGAGAAACCGAGTATGAAGGAGAAGACAGAGTCGTGGTCCTTAATGGGGTGAATGGTGAGCTTCTGGAAGGGCTTTTCGGTGGAGAACAGGGGGGCGACTTAACCGGAGATTTCTTCACCACCCCATCGCCGTTAATCGAAGAAAAACTTAAGTGCGTAGGCCGTTTATACGGGCTCTGCGGAGATCTGGGGATCATCTTGGCATTCACAGGCAGCACATCAGGTAGCACCGAATTGGACGTCCTAATTTCCTCCAGTTTACTATCACATTTGACCTCCTTGAAACTTGCACCATTTTTGCTCTTGCTGTTCATCGAAGGCTTTCGCAGGATACTGCTGCTGCTCTTCACTCCCTCACGCGCTTGGCGGATCAGCGGCCATACAGTTTCCCTACTATTCGTCTTCTGCGGCTCACTGATCACTTCAGGAGTGATGGCATGTCCATTGGGCGACATCGTGCGTTTGTAGCTTCCAGTTTCAGAGTCGGAAACGATCAGCTCCCGGTCTCTTCTCGAAGCCAGATAGGATGCTTTCGATTGGCTCCTGAAACAAAAATCTTCGTTTGCTTAACAAATTAAACGCAAAAGTTTATCGTTTCAAAATTTTATTGCAAACATTTTTGTCGTCGAAAGCTGCAAAGGTTTGCAAAATTTCATTTGGTTCTCCGAATTGGCCTCCACCTTCACCCGATTTGGGTCCACGGGGTTATTTTTGAAGATTTTATGGAAATATAGCCGAATGGAAATATTAGTATATTATTAGAGGGTTTTAGGACCCTTAATATATCCAGGCGGGTTTTGTGTTTTTCGCAAAACGCAGCAGAGTTAGGTACAGACGATCTTAAGATTTTGGGATGTTAAAATATGTTTTAGTTCTCTTGCTCGCATAAAATCAACGCTGTTTTCCAAATAAACCAATTCAATTCGATTAAATTTTTCACTTTCTATGACTGCTTTTAATAATCTTCATAGGTTAACAAATGATTGAATCTTGCGCAAAGACAAACATCAATCAAAGCCGCTTTCGCAAAACTAATTTGAGGGAACAACACGATTTAGAAAACAGCGAATAAATAAAATAAAATGCAAATTTCGCGCAACAAAAACGATCATAAACTCTCAACAACGCTGTTTAATCTGTTGTATAAGTTGAGTCAAATAATTGAAAAGCAGAAGAATGATGAACAAATAAATTTAATAGTTCTTAATGTGGAATTAAATTTTGGATCTTTTGTTGGCATAAAATACAGCGTGTGTTTCAAATAAACCTGGATTGAATCAGTGCCGTTATCGCAAAATTGATTTGTAGGAAAAACAGGATTTAGAAAACTGCAAATAAAAAACAAACACTTTACCAATGCTGCAAATTTCGCGCAAAACTCGACCCCAAACGCTAACCGAATCTGTTTTGTATAAATCGGCTCCAATTCCTGTTTAATCCAAATGGGTTTTTCTTAAGCAGCCGCCCATAAATATCGCTCATAAGTCAATTTAATTTCAGATTAATTCCGTATGTATGCACTATGTATTTTGTACGAAACGAAGCATGAAAGAATGTTGCATATTATAAATAGTTTAATGTTTTCTATCATCACCGCACGGATGATTAGGGGCAGGCATTAGCGTGCCATTTCCAATGCTCGAAAAAATCAGCTCAGTTATTCGGTTGCATCAAAGACGGTTGTATTATGCGAAAAACTTGCAAATCTTCATTAATTAATTCCTGTTGCTGTTTTCATTTATTTCCCAATTGAACTGAACTCATTTTGTTACTTTGTTACAAATAAGGTTTGTTTCGTATGCTTGTTAAATAATTTACTTAAAAAACTGGGTGAAGGTGAATGCTTTAGCAAAAAAAGTGTTTTTATTTGTGCCTGAAACTGACAAGTAGTACGCCAATGATGTAACTATGTTCTTCAAGATTCCTCGGAGAAAATTACGTGTAATGCAAAAAAAGGAAAGAAAGTGGTCAATCTACTCCGATGAATGCTGTTATTTCAAAACATTTCCTTTTTACGTTGAGCAACAGCCATAACGATGCAGATGATCGTAATAAATAATGACTTTTCCTCGAGCCTTCGGTGTCGTCTAATAACACCATCTTTCCAGATGATATATTGGGATTCTAATTTAATTATACGGGTAAAGTGTGGTTATTATAAAGATATATTATCAGATATATTTACGGTGTCTGTTTAGCTACCACTTCCTTAACAGTTAATTGAAACTACTATGATTTCATTACTTGGTTTTACAGTAATTATTTGCTCAGCCAGTATCTTTGTTGGAATGTTCCTTTTTCTGGAAGATAATTATGAAATTTACATAAATTTTCAATCAAAAGGTTCTGATGATAGCGTCATAGTGTCTTATCGTAACAGAAGCTCGACAACTTTCTCTTTGTCCATCATTTGCTTACATTGAGGGTCTGAATGAAATGTCTATCAATTTTAATTTATTTTCCTGACTGAATTTATATTCTTTTTTTTATATCGTTTATTTGATAACGTTTCGGCGAGACAACAGCGCCATCATCAGATTTAAAATTCATACAAACTCATAATTGGGAAATATTAGATTCTTTTAGGTCTTTGCTGTCTTGAAACCTCAAATTTGTTCGAATTATTGTCTGC
>NW_026019016.1:744963-776932 GCF_020466585.1 Dendroctonus ponderosae | reverse complement strand
GAATCTAATATTTCCCAATTATGAGTTTGTATGAATTTTAAATCTGATGATGGCGCTGTTGTCTCGCCGAAACGTTATCAAATAAACGATATAAATTTACATCGTGGTCAATAGGAATTTGATTGAAACGTTTCTCTAGCACGCAAGGCTACCATCTTCACAGATGTGACGCTTCTTTTAAACCGGGACCAAACAAGTGCATTCTCAGAAAATGTTCGTTCCTTTTGCAACATCTTCAAAGCAATTAATCGCGCACGATTACATAGAAGCTGATGGTACTGGAACAATGAGTCCCGGTTGCATCCGAACGAAAAATTGCAGATTTCAATAATGAAACATTCGCAACATCATAATGGCCACGAAAGTCGTTCTCATGATTACTGCGATTATTTTCATAAGATTTATTATAAATCATAGTAATTATGCTTTCACTTGAACGAGTACCCATTGTAGCAGTAGAAAATAGGGATGTCTTCAGTTCACAGGCTGATTTTTTCATCACAAAATATTCAAACGCTGATAATTATCGTGGCTATAAATAATCTAGGCCAACTGCTGGAAAAAGCCAGCAATTTTATCATGGCCAAAGTGTAAAGCATGTAAATGACCGATGAGGTAACATTGGTGTTTTTTGGGGAAGAAGGAAACATTCAGCCAAAACAAACAAGTGAGTCGCGCCTTGCAAATATTCCGACTTCGATGCACAGCAAAACGCCAAATTCCTTTCTTTTACTTCGATAATGTTATGCAAGATGGTCTTCGCATTTTAAAGCATGTCCGTCGGTTTTATCGAAATCAAGAGAATGTGGGTGTGTACTTTCTCGTATATTGTTTTATAAGCAGCAACTTTCAATACGAAATTTTCCTGAATATGACATTGTAAAACATCCCCCAAGTGGTTTCTGTAAAGTATTTGATATTTTCCAGGTTGGTTTGAAAAATGCCACAGAGTAAGCAAGTTTGACGCAATTTTGCCATCAGAAGCCAAATCGAAACGAGTTAAACTCGATTACCGATATCTCTTTTCACCTTTTACGGTACCTACATCTATTAGAAATTCTAATCATTGTTTATATCGATATTATTGGCACGGTGCGCGTATTGAAATAATAAATCGTGTTTTGCCGACATAACGATTGTGAAACCGAAAAAATTCCCACACTGGATTGCCATTGTGCGTTTCAAAAGTTATGTGCGACTTAGTCATCTGACGACAATCGTCGATTCTAATCTCTTCGTTGTCATATTCACACGTATTAATGGGCAGGGCCAGAACTAGGCTGGTTTCTAAATTCTATTTTAACTGGAAGACAAATTTTCCGTCGTTGCAACGCAACCCAAAGGTGCCGATCACTTAATTTTCAGTGTTTTTAGGGGATTAATCAATGCGCCAATAAATCGAGTCTCTTTGAACTTTCGACGTTATCACCAATCCCTCATGTGACGACACTGAAATATGTTTTAACAGAAAATTACCGGCATGCCACCCAAGTTAATTCACTTGAATTACCGTCTACTATTGGTCAAATTATTGCGGTTATTGCCGGCATAAATATTAAAAGCCATGCTCATCTCGATAATTTATATGTAATATGGCCTGACCTACGATACCACCCAGATTTAATAAGCTTGCATTTTCAGAACCGATCAAGCACGAATACACGCTAGATTGTGTCCAGTTTCCCTGCCAATCCTTTAGACTTATTATCTTCATCCACTGGCCATTTATTTTAATAGAGTGGCCAGTGGATGATCAGATTTAAGCGAAAGTCTTATTCTTCACTCGTCACTTTGGCCTGCATTAACAAAAAAAAATTAAAAAGCTTAGAAATAATTATTTTAATCAACGTGTATTTTTTTAAGTGTTTTTGTGTGTGCCATCATAAAACAGTCCAATTGGATGAAACCAATCGTCAATAATTTCAAAGCCTAAAAAATTAACTGTTGATCTGAAAATTCAAATACGCTTTTCATTTTTTTCCTCCTAAACGATTGGTTGCGCAAAAAAAACGCAAAAGCGCTTTTTTGTATGGAATTGAACAGGCATTGAAATGCCAAAGTTCGTTTTTTCATGAAACAGGAGCGCACCAGTTTTTCCTAGAAAAATATTGAATCTGCAAAATTTCATTAAAATGTCTCAAGCGGTTTCGAAAATATTACGAATTTTTTATGCTCTTAATAAAACTTTAAAGCCCTGTATTTTCGTTTTCAGAACGGTTGGTCTTAAAGCATCTCCTCGTTTGTGCGACTATTTTTCAAGCACCCTGTTGTAAAAACATTTTTTCTAAGCTACTAGTTCGACTCGAAGGTAATTTTTTAATCGAAAATCTAAATTAAAAAAAATGCGTTACTAAATTTTCCAATAATAGTCTAATAATAATCTCTCGGTCATTATCCATCTGACAAAGGAAACATTTGAGGCAGTTTAGTACTCAGTGCCCTCAAAAGATACCAGCGCACGTCCGCACCAATAATTATCCCATCACGACTTTCGGTTCACGTTTACGTTATACATTTTGCTTTATGGGCATTGTTAACCAACTTACGAGTTTCGGATTTACCAGGCTATTTACCCATAAATTCCCCGTGCGAGTTATGTGCTTTAAAGTCAGATCACATTAAGCTCTTCGAGGTACAAAAAACGGTTTTCTTCACTTCAAGGCTTCGACTTTACGTTTTTCCTGTAGAAATTGATTTAATTTGCCAAGCTTTTTGTAAAAAGATCAATTTGTTGGACTGTTGTGAGATAAGCCAGCAAATCAAGACAGAAATGAGCATTTTTGCAGATTCTGTCCAAATTGTGTATTGAAAATGTGTGAACTGGAATGTTTGTAAATGTTCTTATCTCGTTCATTTTCTTATTATTTCTTAAGATAAAAAGTGCGGAGATTAAGGTATATATGCACAAGTGTGAGAAGATTAGGAAAAAAGTTGCCGAATGCAAATCTGTCCTCATTTAATTACAAGATTGAAGAGGAAATTTTCCATTTGCAGTAACAAATTTTGGGTAAAATTTGTCAGGAAATGGTCAAGGCTATTTTTACTCCTCAGAATGTGTTTGCTTCGGTTGTTCACTTTTAATCGAGCCAAATAAATGAAACTGAACTTTCAAGCCAGGAACGCAGCTCGAATCGGTTTTCTCTCTCGCGCACATACTATTCTATACGAGATGAACATGCACTGCAAGCCGTTATGTTCCATACTGCTACCTTCAAGCCTTGAAATATTTCAGTTTGAGCTGGGCAAAGTTCGAAAAATACTTTTTGCCAGTTTTCAAATATTTTGCGTGTGGTGAGCAGTACTTTAAAACTGATTATGGAAAATTATTAATTTTGAAAACTTATTGGTTTCTTAAACAAGTTTGATTGTTTCAGCAATCACTCTAAAGAGCCTCGTTTAAAAAAACCGTCTTACAGTTTCCACATAAACTTGATTTATTTACGACCATGTATAATGATTTCCATGCATTTATGGCTCTTGTATAATACCGGATGATGTAACGAAGATCAGCTCATAATGGTTAAGGTGCAAGCACTTGTTAATTACACTAAACAGACAATAAATATTCAATCATTTTCCCATCTTCGGATCCAAAGGAAATTGTAATTAAATGACTAAATTTGATCAACTTTTGGGTTTCTTGTCGCATATGCTTACCAAACAGTAATTTAAAATGGTTCGTAAAACGAATCAATTCGCGTTTATTGATTAAACTGAGGCGGTAAAAAAGAAACCATATGACATGCATAAGTAGTTAAACCTATCTAGTTTGCGCCATAGAAAGGATTTGCCCATCGTACCATAACTAAGAGAGTTTTTCAATAATTATGACCATATTGTACGAAACAAATAGGTTGGATATGTCGAGCGTGTGTTTGGTTGCTGGCGGGATTTCAAAACGGCTTAATAATAGCATTAAATTAGTTGCATGTGACCTTTTGAATTTATGTTCAACAGCCTTGTCTAACCCAGATTTAGGAAATAGAAAAAGCACATCGATTAGGTTCATTGAATTGTTTGCCAAATCATTTTTCATGCTCAAATACCTCTAACTTCTTCAGCCTGACTGATATGATGTGTCCCATGATTAAATGATTGAAATTTTCCGGTTTTTTATTATTTTCTTTACTTCAATCGGAAAAAAAGTTTGCAATTAGTCAACTTAAATATTTTCAATTTGATGAGACTTTTGTCTTGAGAGGGGTGATCAAACGATCGCACGCTGCACGCCAGTGATTTTGTGGCCGTTCCCGCTAAAGTGTTTTCTTGAGAGCCTCCAAACTTTGATTTTTTGAGCAAACTTTTGATGTGCGCTTAATGAAACGATGCATTTCAAAAGATGAAAAAAATCAGTGATTGTTCAGAAATTCCACTTTCGGCCATTCCAATTTTCTTTCATACTTTTTGCCGCTGGAGCAGTCAAAAGCCAGTGTCCCATGCATCCGTTTCGTGCAAACGTATTTTTTTTTATCAAAAACGGATGCATGAAACACGGACTAAAGGTGTTTGAATAATCCAAAAAATCGCTTGAATTGTTGCATTTTTCCCCTGAGTCGTCGTTTTACTACTTATAAATATAATTCAAACATCCGCTGAAAACTCTCATAATTTTTTTCAGTTTGTGGTTGCAAATTATTTGGCGACCATTAACCAAACCACTAACAACAATATTTACGCATAGCAAATAAATAAAAAACCGCAAGAAGGAACCGCATAAATTGTGTAAGTTTGCACGTTTTTTCTTGATCACGTTTCACCGGGCCGCTCAGGTGTTAATTAAGCAAAAACCAATTCTCTTTCTCCAACTTTTAATGTTTCGTATGGAAATTAATTGTGATTGTTCGCTTAAACGGCCTAGAGTTGATATTTTCCGAGCATTTGATTGTTGTAAAGCACCTTTCACCTGATCGACACTCCAACGCGATTTTGAGCCAATGCAAATTGTAGGTAGTGCTTACGAATGATAATAATAATAATAACAATAAAAATAAAAACAATTCGTGTTGGGTTTTGATATCGGTGTGGGTTCAATGGAATGTTGAAGGTGGAATTGGTGGAGAAGAAAACTTCTCATGATTTCTACCAAATGTAAAAAACGAAAAGCTTTTCAGTCGCTTCAGTAAAAGGAAATACCTGATCGAGCAAATTATAGTAAAGTGAAGTCATTTAGTACTGTAAATACAATTTCAAATTATTTAGCCATAAAAGGGACATAAATCGAGATAATGCGTTGCAATTACTTCCTGTGCTTAACTGTACATCTTTCGATCAATTTTTGCCACAATGCATGGGGCTCGATGGGAGGAAATAAGCGCTAGTTTTTTTTCCAATTAAACACTCTACCTGCAATCATTAATAACACAAATCCCGCGTTTCGTCCACCACATGGCCACTATTATGGGAACAGCACTAGTGAAAATATCACTCAGCTCTGCACACCTTCAAGATCATTATTCTATCATTTATCGATTGTTCGATAAAAGATAAAAGGTATTAAAAAAGTACGCGAATTAACGTGTAATTCGGCCAAAATTTTATCGATAACGACGAATATTGTGATTGTTTATTGTTTTTGGCTTTTTTGTTTATTGGCTGATATGTTTATTGTTTTCTAGATTCACGTGTTGTTGGAGTCCGTTTCTGTAAATTAATTATTGGGGATTTAATCGAAGGCTGGTGCAATATGAAAATTTTAAATAGTCCTGAACGACAACTAATTAGCACTAAAATTGCGGCTCTTTCTTTAGGATAATGTGCATGTGCTAAAGAAACGGCCAATTAGCCATATTGTTGGCACGGATAAGTGGACGTGTTCTAGTAAGAAAATTACCAAAGAGCGGAAAATCCTTTTACCATATTTTTCTGGCGAGTTGCGTGTTTTACTTGCTTTCCTTTCTTCCGTTGATTTAAGCAACGCGAAACTATGCAACAAAAACCCAAAAATCTTAATATTTTCTTGAATTTACCGAGAAAACTACATAAAATATTCGGGGCATTATTGACGCAAACCTGTGAAATCACGGCCGATTTTAATATTTGCGTATTTATCTAAAACATTAATAACCTTGTGCCAGAAAATCAAGATATTTGCACATTTAGATTAACAACTTATGTAAATTCCATGTCGCATTTTATTCACATAGACATATATGGAACTAATGTAGACCGGTAATAGGTCCAATGTAGGGCAGAAGCAAGGGAAAAAGTTGAATTCGACAAAAAACTATAACAAGCACTAAAATCAAGCAAATTTGGCCTTGGCCTTTTAAAAAAATAATTCCTGGCATTCTTCCATTGAGTAGTAGTAGTAGAGTAAAAGACTTGGGGGGATCATTGAGTGCAACTTTGTTCACAAACTTGCGCGCATTAAAACCTCACTCACACACTCACTTTTTCATATATCGCACAGCCATTTCAAGTATAAAACCACTTTCTTTATGGAAACAGTCCAGAATTCTTTAAATCGACAATGAACAGTTCGAGACTACGCGATAAGCACGTCCAACTATGGAAGGAGATTCCTACTAACTGTTTCAAAAGTTTAAACAATTTCAACTGTATGCGATGCGTCACTTCATGTTTATTTAAATAATTTACATAAACCATGAGATGCCTACAGAGGAATATCAACTAAATCGACAGTTTACTGGTCATTAACTCAATTTCGATATCAGAAATAGTTAATTGTATTGTCAGTTTGATATGGTTATTAAAGGCCAATTTGTTTATTTAAAAGCAAAAATAAATAAATCTGCTCAATAACAAAGCAATAGAAAATATCAACAAGCGATTCATTATATTGCCTGGTTGAACTGTAATAAGGTTTAAAGAAATGTTTAATTAATGCCGAACAAATAATTTGTGAAGACTATATTAAGTTTGTTATTTATTATTATTAAGTACATATTTGCTTTGTTTTACTATAAAAATTGAATTATCTATTATTCAAAATAGCGTAAAATCATACAGTGATTATTTATATGTTTACATATATTTGAAAAAATTATCCCCTTAGAGGCTTCAAGCGGACTTCAAGTAAGTAATCGCAGACAATTTTTTGCGAGTACGGTTTTTCTGGCCCGAAAGTATGAGTAAGTTAAATAAAGCGTTAATTCTCTCGAACAATTCAACAGTTTTCATTTCTTAATAAAAAACTGTACAGTTTAACAAAAGAGCGTAAATAAGCTTTTTGTTTCCAACTAAATCTAAAATTAGAAAATAGTTTCTGTTTCTAGAAAAATCGTTCGACTGCCCCGTTTTTCTGTCTTGAAATGTTCAAAAACTGCTAAATAAAGTGCTAATTTTTTCGCTCAGTCCAACGGTTTTAATGTTTCTGATCAGACAGAATGCATTTCAGCCAAAAAAACTCAAAAGAGCTTTTTTGTTCCCAACTAAATCCAAAATTAGAATTAATTTGTTTGCCGAAAAGTAATTTGCGGGCACCTGACTGAAAAGAAAGCGTTATTTCTCTCGTACAATTTAACAGTTTTACTTTTTTTATTGAAAAAGCGTACTTATCCGCAAAAAAACAAGAGCTTTTTTCTGCATGTAGAACTGGAAAGTAATTTTGGTTTGAAGAAAAACCATTGGCGTCAGAAGATCCAACGAAATTATTCTTTTTAGCCTGAAACTGTGCATTTGAGCAAAAAACTATTTTTGCCCCTTTACAGAAAAACCATGGGCGTCCATCATATCTGTCTGTAGATGATCAAATGTTAAAAATGTTTACATCAAAAACTGTGCATTTGTGCAAAAAAAACCCTTAAGCCCTCTTGTGCTTCCCATCAAAACCATTCAAAACGAGTGTGTACACTAATGCGCCATTTTAATTGCTAGAATTAGCATTTTTATGCCCTCCAAGTCCATTTGTTCCCTATTTAGACACACTCTAAATACACTGCAGGCATATTGGCGATCAATTTGAAAATTCTAATGATGCAAACCATGGGAATCTTGAAACATTAATGTGGTAACATCCGTATTGGAATTGTGTTCGCTTCGCTAGTGTAAACTTCCCGATCAGAAACATATTGGCAAATAATAACAATCGTACCTGCTTCACATAGTAATTTCGTTAATAAATTAAACATTTGTACCATTACGGCTCGTTGCCCTATTGGGTTTGACGATATGACTCATGTTGAGTCATTTATTATTGAAATGTCTGGACAAAGTGATAAAGTTAATGGTAATGCTGATGGCAAGTACAAACAAGTTGATACTGATGTGGAAGCAACTAATTGAGTGCTCGATATTGATAAAATAGGTTTGAAAATTTACGTGCCGTGATGCGTTTACCACCTGAGTCAATTCCAGGATTTTCCAATATTTGAATTGAATTTAATGATTTCAATCTATCATAATTTTCAAACTAACGACAATATCGAGAATTTTGCATCAATTTCACTATCAATTAGGATGTCTTGATTTAGATATATCTTCAGCTCGAAACGGCTTCGGGCTTGTCGTTTCATCGCTAATGATAAGCTGTGCAAACATACATAATTTCCTGTAAACATATATCGACCGTTAATGTGAAACTATTAACTTTGAAGCTTCTGGTTATCTTGCGCCTTAATTACGGCCGCTTATTGCCTTCGATGCAATGAGAATTAGCACTTGCAAATAACGAATATTGTGCACATTTCCTAACCGTTGACTATTGGTGGTTTAGACCAGTTTTGAATCCTACAGATACAGACATAGATTTTAGAAAATTCCGAGGTTGTTCAAAATTCCGACGTTGTTACGACTAAACACGCAGAGAGTGAAAGGGAAATTTTATAGCAATAGATAGAGCTAACTCCACTCCATAGTTCCCCAAAGTTTCGCGTCTTTGGACGTTTGGAATGAATTTTGAGGATTTTTCAGAGGGAGACTTGCAACGACTTTTGCGTCTAAATGAACCCGTCATTATTTAAAAATTATTTACACCCAGACCAGTCGAGATTTAAACGGTCTTGTTACGGGAAAAAATAGAGCGAACTTCACTATATGACCATTTAGAGTCTCACTTCATTGAATATTTGAGCGGAATTTTAAGAAGAAACCAGTGGAGTTTCAAACGTGCATTTTGCGGCGGTTAATAGAGAAAACTTCACTCTATTACCCACCGGAGTTTCGTTGTCTTGCATTTTTGGGCTGAATTTTGAAGGGTTTTTTAAACTTGCAATGAAGTATTTCTTCTACCAAACCAGTAGCGCATGAAACGCACCTTTTGTGGCAATAAATAGAGCAAACACGTCTGAAGATGCATGTCGTTCGTGTTTGCGGAACGTCAGGAAGAATTTCTCTTCCACGCTGACCTAAAAGCTCGCAAAACTCCTGAGTTTCAAACAATCGCTGCAAAATCCAAAATCCTTGGAAAACATTTAGGATTTTAACTGTAACAAACACCCGGAGCATTTTTTTTCTGGAATTCAATCGCTGATTAACCGATTAAAATAGTTGAAAATTGCATCGTTAAACCATTGCCGGAGTTCAAAGTTGCATGAGAAAGTGTAATTATGGTAAAGAAAACAATGTGCACTGAAGCCATTAATATGAAATTTGGTATGCATTAGCACAGCTTCATTATAAGTTTTCGGAAAGTTCAGTTATGAAGCAAACAAGTTTGCCTGTTGCACATTATTACAGTTTTCCCTCGCAATAAATAAAGTGCATAAACAGGAAAATTGAGTAAAATGATTGCAATATTACAAGGCAAAGCGTCGTCCTAAATCAGACAATCGATCAATCAAAAAGAAAATTTTGGACAAATATAAACGAAGAAATGAAAACATGATGAAGAGATGAGAGAGTCGGATTCTTCCAAGTTTGGGGCAAAAGCAAAAGCAATTTAAGTAAACTTCGCCGTTAAACAATACTCACAAACACTACAAAAACCTCTATAAATAAATGCGTCAGTTAATAAAAACGCGCGAAAATTAAATATAGCCAAAAGCCATCGACACTGCGTAATTGCCCACAGTGGCGCAGTAATTTTTAATTTATTTTTAAATAAAATTCAGACTAAATTAACTAACATCAAATGGTATTAATTTGTCATTTAATTGCTTCCGTTACCTAAGCCGGGCAGTTGCTCTCATTCTTTCCGTTACGGTAAATTAAATAATAACCATATTACACGATCGAAGAGACGGAATATGATTAGTGTCTGTTAGTGTTTTTGTCCAATTGCTAGAGCGATACTAATTGCGTGTTACTTGCCTGATTCTGAACTTGAAACACAAAACCTGCAAGTGGCTAGACATGGCTTTGGTTTACGATTCAAGAAGTAAACGATACATGCAGCGATATTTTCGAGACAACTGAATCATAGAAATCACTGAAATAACCTAGATGTGGATGCTTATAAAATGATGTGTGTTTACTTGCTATTTATAATTCAGCGCCAGACGATGATAGAGAGTTGACCAGGAAAGTGACGAGAACTTCATGCAGTATAAGCTTGAAAAAAAAGGAAACTTGCCAGCAAAAACAGTCCAAATAGTGCATTTTCCTCTCGCAACTAATCCTCACTCGATACGATAGAATTTACAACTGTACTTGCAAATCGTACATGAAATTTTCATTAAGCTCGTTTAAACAATGATAAGATTTATTTGCATGATTGCTGCTTAGGACGTGATTGAAATCTCGGGGGCAGGGTGTTCATATAAAAAGTCCTTAACTTCTAGTAGATTTCTCTTTTGCCTTTTCGCCATTATCATTCACCATCGCAACTTAAACCGTCAACCAAAACCCATGAAACTTAATACCTCCGATCTAAGTCGAGTACTGTGAAATGGGGCACGCTTCTGAATTTCTCCAGGTTTTTATTAGAACGGCAGCTGGGTTATAGACATGTTCTGGGTCGATATCGGTGTGTAATTTAATATATTCGCCTTCAAAATAAACCTGAAAAATCAATATGCTTTCCCCGTTTTATGCAGATGAAATGAATCAACCATAGTTGCTAAGAAAGTGCATTGTGGTTATGCAGTGCGCATAAAGATCTGTTGAAGATAAAACATTGAGTTTCTAGTTTTGAGAATGATGAGTTTTTCGGGATTTTGAACAGTGCTGATAAAGAGGGCTGCAAAACTCCGTTTTTCTCTTAGCGAATTTTTGAAAACCCCTTTGGGCAACATTTTGACCAGACTGGTTGCTATGTTGTTTCAAAATTTCCGGAAAAACCAACTAATTTGATAAGAAAGTGTATTTTTCCTCATTTATAGCTCCACGAATTATCTTTCGAAGCTTTTGAAGTTTCCTCTAAAATCTAGGAAAACTGCCATTAAGTTGTTTTTTTTTTAACTAATGTCGTCCATCAAATGAAACAAAAGACAGGCTTAAGAAACGTTTGGTTTACTTTTGACAAATTTTTGAAAAAGTCGTGTTTGTCATCGACTATTCGACTTCGAGACTACTCGTTATAGACTGAATTCCCAGAAAATCCTGGAAAGTCTGGACCAAAATCATTTTTTCCTTATTGATAGTTTCGACAGCTTTATTTTGAATAAGTTTAAAAGCGGATTTGCACAGATTTCGGTTTTCGATTGATGAAGTTTTGAAAAAATTCTGTTTTTCATCGGATGATAGTCCTCCCGCTCTATTAGTGGGTTTTTCTGTAAAATCCAAGAAAATGACCAAAAAAATGCTTTTTTGCTCAATTATAGTCAGCTATAATCTGGAATAGCGCATTGTCTGGAATGAAGTAAAAGCTGCAAAACTCCGTTTTCCTCTTGGTGACTTAAAAAAGGCCTCGTTTGGCGACTTTAACCCAGTCTAGTCGCAATCTTGTCTTACAATTGCTCGAAAATCCAACTAAATTGGTAAGAAAGTGACATTTTCCTCAGTTATAGTTTCACGAATTCTCTATCAAATAAGGTCAAAATCAAGTTTGTAAAATTGTTGGCTTACTCTTGACGAATTTTTGAAAATCCCGTGTTTGGCAACTGCAAAATTCTAGGAAAGTAGCACCAAAGTAGTTTTTTTTTCGTTAATAGTTAAAGTAAAGTTAATAGAACTTTCTTTGTAATAGCGTGAAAAGCAGATTCGCGCAGGTTCTGGTTTTCTGTTGATCGATTTTTGGAAACATTCTCTTTGCCAATGGATAGTCCACCCGCTATATTGGTTAAAGTGTCTCTATAAAATCCAAGAAAATTTCCATAAAAGGTCATTTCCTCGCTCACTAGTGGCTGAAAGTGTCCTCTATTCAAATAAGTTAAGAGCAGTCAGCAGGAATTTTTGAATTTCTATTAGCAAATATTTGAAAAAGCGCTGTTCGTGAACAATTTCATGGAACATTTCTGGAAAACCCAAGAAAATCGCCAGGAAAGTGACCTCTTTCTCATTTCCAGTGGGGAAAGTTCTCTTTTCAATAAAAAAACGAAGACTTTACTGTCTGTTGACGAATTTTTGAAAAAAATCTGTTACTTTCCAACTACCGACATATTCGCGATTCTGATTGAAAAATTTTTGAAAACATGGTGATGAAATTCATCTTGCTATAATTGTTTCAAAAAAATTCTAGGTAATTCTAGAAAAGCGACAGGATTGTTTCTCAACTTAAAGCTTTGATACTTTCTTTTCAAATAGAATGAAGAACCCACTAAATATTTCGCTTACTCTGGACAATTTGTTCAATAAAGTCTGCACTAAAAAAAATTTAAATCGATATCGTTAAAGCATCCCTACAGCTAAATAATAAAGCAGCAGTTGGTATTTGAAAATGTCTAGACCGCAAAGGGGAGCAAAGCTTGATGTAAGGGGCTGTAAAGGAAGAACGTGTTAGACATGCGATTCGAATTATCCAAATACAAAGCGCTCGATAATGTATGTCGCTACATGAACATCTGTCCTGTTCTTTTACGGCCCATGAGTTGAACATAAGTTGAGAACGTGCGTTGCTAAACCATCGAGTAATAACTGGCCTCAAAGTACAGAAAATGTAATTAAATTGAATATTAAAAATAATTAAACCTCATTAGCCCCCTAGCGGGATTACCAGCCGTATTACACAGATACGTTCTGAGTAATGTTGTCTTCCTATGCTTTCTCTTTGTGAGCTTCACATTTATAATACCTCTAGTCATTTTCTCGATTTTTTATTCCTTACTTTTTGTCAAATTAAAACTAAATGTCTCAATAGAACTATGGCCGGTTTAGGGTACAAGAACAAGGCAAATTTAACGTAATGGTCAACTTAATGAGTTCATATTCCGAAACAACATCACGTTCTTCGAGTAATTAGTCTTCAAAAGTCTCATAGCTCAAGCTTGTTAACAGGTTTTAAGTGCTTCTTCATTATCTTCAACCGAACGTGAAATTTAAAACTTTTCCCGACAATTGTTTGATGTAAGTTTATTTGAGCATTTGCTGAAGATCCGCGTCTTCTTTCGCACAAATGGCTCAACTTTCGAAGTACGCAGGGTTTTTTGGTATTTAATATCTGCCCATTTTCAACTACTTTCTATTCTCCCAGAACCTTTTTAAACGGTGATGCAAGACAAT
This sequence comes from Dendroctonus ponderosae, assembly GCF_020466585.1. Lineage (NCBI taxonomy): Eukaryota > Metazoa > Arthropoda > Insecta > Coleoptera > Curculionidae > Dendroctonus > Dendroctonus ponderosae. The sequence goes on along the minus strand of NW_026019016.1, from coordinate 763,435 downwards.
TTTTTCAAAACTCTCTTGTTCACTCGCAGAAATCCGATACGATCGATTGAAAATCAATAAATTTTCCCCCATTGAATCGCATCCGAGCTTTCCGGTAATCGTACACAAATAAATCTTTAGCACAGATATCAAATAATCGATGGCTTCCCGTTCATTGGCCGTGAACGAATGCGATTGCTTAGATCGGAAGCTTGTAACAAGCAAAAATCCAGATAATACCACCAACATAAGCGAGAAAACAGTTAAATTACTTCGGGCGCAGCAAGGAAATATGCATGATTTCGTAAAAAGTAATTTGATTTTAATTCGCTTATAATGGATGATTTAGTTGAACTTTGTTCCCTTTGTGGCCAGAGGGAGAATGGGTAAAGTTGAGTTAGTTATTTTCTATTTTACCCAGTGAATGAATGAAAGAAAAAATATGTAGAATACAAGCATTTTGCAAATTAATGTCTTTTTTAATGCTCCAAACGCTGACAACAATTCCGGTTTTGCGAATGGTTCCTGACTGTGGCATTTGGTTCAACCAGATTAATCAAACGGCAGATAAATAGATCAATTAATTTAAGAATCCTGTTTGCCATTGTCCAGTTTTATCTTTGGGGGAAATAATCCGTCGATATTAATCGTCGGCCTCTTTATGTTGCATAAAATTAACTGCATGAGCGCTAATGCCTATTAACAACTTCACTTATTTTCCCCTGAGATGATTTAAATGGTCCATTAACTCAGATTAATTACAATATTATATAGTCGGAGAAAATAAAACAATTCGAACCGTTTGAAACTCGATGACTAAATACAAGTTGGCGTGTTGCAACTTAAAGCCTTGTCTTGGAAGTAAAGTTCAAACTGGCAACCCGAAAGGAAAAATGCTTTAATGGATACAGTTTATAGCATGATTGTGTGCTTCCTCGATAATGGCCGATAAAACTCATTATTAAACCCGGTATTGAAAGGTCATTAAATAATATTGTTATATAACATGAGGCCGTATAAGGGTATACAGATGCTGAGTTGACTTAATTTTATATTCGTCCTAGAAGGTTGGCTTTCCGTTGAATCGTTTAGAGTTCTAGTGTTGTTGCCAATTTGACACCAAATCGATGCTTTGTTCATCTTTTGCCTGACCGAAAAATTGCTAAGTGCACTGATTTTCCAGAATCTGATTATTTTTAATATGCGTTTTTTCGGTTTTTCTGGTAGAATTTTGGAATTTATTCGACGGCTCGTTAAAAGCTCTGGAAAGGTGAAATTTTCGCCCAACACAGCAAAATCCTGAGGCCTAAGTGCAAATCACGTGATCTGGAAAAATATTTTTTGAGAGAAAAACCTTTTTTTTTTTTATTTTTTCTGGCTGGATTTTTGAAAATTCTTAAACAGCTCATCTAAGGCTGTAAAAGGCTGTAAAAGGCTGTACATTTCGCGCAAAATATACAGATTCTATCCTTTTCTGCGCCCCAAATGAAAAATTGCTGATTACGTTGGTTTTCCGGAAATTTAATTTTTAATTAAAAATTAGCGTTTTTTCGATTTTTGCTGGCTTGGTTTTGAAAGATCTTCTACAGCTCATCTAAGGCTGTCGAAGGGTGCAAGTGCGACAAAAACTGGCCATGTGCCTTCTTCATCTGATACTTAAATGAAAAATTATCAAATATACTGGTATTCGAGAAACTGAATTTTTTAAGGAAACCCTAGAGTTTTGCGATTTTGCTGGCCTGATTTTGTGAATTCCTAGAGATCGCATCTAAGGCTGTGGAAGGCAGAAAATTTCACCCAAAATATCCAGCTGCTTTCTTTATCTGAGGCACGAGCGAAGTCCACTGGTTTTCCAAAAAAAAACGTTTTTTAAAGAATAATGAGTTTTTCGTTTTTTACTCACTTGATTTTGAAAATTCCTAAATAGCTCATCTAAGGCTGCGAAAGTGTGAAAATTTCACGCAAAGCATCCAGAAGCTTTCTTGATATGACGGCTAGACAAAAATCGACTGAGTGCACTGATTTTCCCGAAATTTTATTATTTTAAGGAGATTCCGATTTTCTTCGATTTTTCCTCAATTTATTTTAAAAATTCGGCAAAAAGGCTGTAAACATTCCATACAAAAACCCAGAAACTGTTTTTATATGACGTCGAAACGAAAATTGGCCAAATGCCTTGGGTTTTCCGAAATTGATTTTTTTAAAGAAAAAACGCGTTTATCCGATTTTTACTGGTAGAATTTTCATTCCTAAACGGTTTATCTAAGCCAGATCCTTTCCTTATTAGACGCGTACATATTTTTTAACTATACCGGTTTTCGCGGAATTAAATTTCTAAAAAAATTGCGCCTTTGCGATTTTTGCTGGCTTGATTTTGAAAATTGTTAGACAGCTTATCTCAGGCTCTGAAAGGGTGCAAATTTCACATAAAAAGCCACGGGCTTTCTTTATATAATGCCTGAACGAAAAAATTGCTAACTACGCAGGTTTTCCAAACTAATTTTATTTATGAAGACAATTATTGTTTTTCCTAGACGGCTACTCAAGGCTGGAAAAGGTTGCTTTCTTTATGCGAAGCATCAGTGAAAATTTGCTAAAGCGACTGGGTTTGCAGAAATTAATTTTTTTAAGCACAATAGATGTTTACCACATTTTTCTGGTTCGTCCAAAGCTCTCTAAGGCTGCAATTTTGGCACAACGTAGCCAGGAAATCCTTCTTGGAAAAAGCAAACTTCGCTGTTTCTATTGATTCCAGTTCTGAAGTTTTCCATTCAATTTCCATTTGAATTTTTCAAAGAAATGTACAAGAAACTTTGAAGATTTCATCGATAGTGCATTGAGAGTTTTCAATTTGGCAACAAAAAATTCTGCAAATGGGAAAAAACTTTCGGTGATTCCATTAATCGGAATTTTCAAAAATAAGCCCACAAATTGGCAGGCAAGACACAAAATTTTTCGTTTAAGTTTTATCCAACTCATTCATTTACATATGTATTTGTATTTTGTATAAAAAAAACTACCGGCTTCTTTGAGGCTGAAAGTATGTCAAATCGACTACTGAATCCCCCGCACAATTGATACGTTTAATCAAAGCTTCTCAATCGAGCCAATCACGGTTAGTGGGATCGGCATCAATCATTTTAACGGAACATTCCTGCCGAAGACTTATGGTTGTACCGCTCAATCTTATGATTATGTCAATATTGCATAAATCAATCGAGCTCTGGACGCACTAACAAATTTTTGCAAAACTATTTCATAGGAAATACGTGTAATGTTTATACTGTGTGTTCATTGAACGGCGGGTCATGGAACCTAACCTTGACCTATCCATCCCATTGCATATTGAAGATAGCCAAAGAAGAATATGGACTAAAGTCGTGAGACCATAATTTGCCGCTTCACCACTCAAAGCCTTAAACAAAGCAATCAAGAAATAATTTATTGTTGTCGGACTTTGTTAGATAATTTTGCTGTGTGAAAACTGCGAAAGTAATTATGCTGTCGGTGAGCGGCTTTTTCAATTAGAAGTTCTCATTGCTCTGCGGACTCTTGAAGTTGATGGAAATTTACTCGTCAATTAGCACAAGAAAAAATCCAACAATCAGGATTTTTACATACTGAACCAAATTGTGAATGGTAATAACAGGGTGGTTGAAAATATTGTCAAGGCTGCTTCGGCCATTTGACTGCTTAAATAGCTTGATACAAGAACGACCTTTAGTCGACATTGGCAGTATTCTACATAACTGCAAATGTGTGTGTTTTGAACCAGATTCGACACGTGAAAAAGTGTTCAATCTCGCCTTGAAATAGTTAAGAGAAAAAATCGTATCACTGGTAATTGCTATGCACTTGATTCGATTAGCTGATTGCAACACGCTGTATGAACAATTTGCGTTTTTCGACATGCTTTTATTAGTCAATTGCCTGATGGAAACTATTAGCTATTTTATTAACTTCCGCCCACTACGGGGGAGTTTCATGGTCGAGTTAAATGCAAATAGTCATAACTCTGAATATCTGATCATTTCCGTACGAATCAAACAACATCATAGAACCAGACTTATTCAGAACAACAAATGAGTTCTCTTTCAATCTCAACTCGAATTTCAAGAGAACCAGTTATGTTTTCAGCATTATTAATATTTTACGACTTTTGTTTCCTGTTACTGCTGTTGCCTTTACCGCCTTACTTAAATCCGCTTATCCTTTCGACCTGATTCCATTCAAGTTTAATCGCCTTAAAGGTTTTAAACAATCCACCAGAAAGCACGATGATTGGCGGCTTTTTCATTTTCCTATTCCTACAAGCAAATGTCACTTTAAACCGCATGTTACTAACACCACTGCGCTTTAACTGGAGTGGAATAAACCGGCCCTAATTTTTTTTTCATAATCACATTTATTAGCAAATGCTTTCTAGAAGTAACGCGCCTTTAGTGATTTATCTATTTTGCCAAACAAAAGGAGTGTAGGAGCAAATTTAACAATTAATCATTGCCCTTTCCTGAAATATTCACGATGCGCCTTTTCTTCGCATCTTTCGCGAACTTTAAAAGGCTTCAAGGGATCATTCAAATAGCCACTTCCTCGACGGTTTATTGTTCGGCCAAAGAAGCGCAACAATTGCGGATTGCAAGTCATGTTTCCAAGATTATCTTTCCCTTGGTTTACACAAATCAATTATTTATTGTTATTTTTCCACTGTTGTTTTATGCTAAAGTTGTGTACTTTACTGTGATTATCGGGAAAAACTAACGCTGCTAAAGGACGTTTTCCTTGCATTCGCGTGGTACATGCTCAGGCACAATGCATGCAAACTGTTGAGGATTTAAAGTAAAGTGTATGCTCGAAAGCAAATTGAGAAAACCATGAAAACAGAGAGAGAGGATTAACAGGGCAAAAGTGTAAAAACACGCAAATTGTTGGCCAACTAGAAAGTAGCAAGTGCTGCAAATCATTACCTACCGCCAGCTGATAAAAAAGTGGCATTTTGATACAATTTTCCACAAAAACCGAACAAAAGTCACTCTCATCAACAGTACTCGATCTATGCCAGCATGTTACTGTACATAAGTTGCCGTTAGTTAGTTAATTGCATTAAAATCATCGCTGACTGTGGTAATTATTACCACATAGACGACATTCTTTTGTCTTGCGTCCTTCTTTTGTTTTTTCGCTGTTATAACTATCATAGTTGACGGATTCTTTCTGATGGCCTGTTGGATAAATGCGAGTACAGTTAGACTCAATGGCTTTGAATGTCTATGCTTTATTGTTTCCTCATGTTGGTATTTAATCATTGTTCCAGCAAATCCAGAAGTGGCACAAACTAGATGATTAATTGCGGACGATTGTCGCTTTTTTGGAGTATACAGGGTGGCTCACGGTAGATGGCAGGTTGGACGTATACGTATAAAATTTGGCTTCTTTTATAATCAAGTGTGATCTAATGATTTACATATAAAACATCAACTTGGAAGTGATTCCAAGTGGAAATGTTTCCAGTTTTTACGCTAAATGCAGACATTCAGGATTAACGCGAATTTTGTAAATCGCGCCTAGTTTTTGGCCCATATTTAGAGAACCGCTTGAGCTACAGAGCGCTAGTTTTCCTTGAGGGATAAAGCGTTAAAATTCCCCTTCTTTTTTTGGTAAAACATCAGTTTAGAATTTTTTCTGTTTTTCACGGCAAATGCGGAAATTCAAGATGCGTTTTCCATATATACAGCCTGATAAAGTTTCATTTAAGCGATGCTCCAATTAAAATCGTCAAAGAATCAGGAAGCAATTGAAGCAAACAGATTCATATTGTAATAAAATTGACCATCAATAAACGTCTTCCTCATTGCCTGTTATCATATTGAGATATGTGGTAATTGCCTCATCCTGAGATTAGATCTATAAACTTCTCCATGGATTCTGAGCGGTTTCAAATCGAATTTTTCCATTCGAATAATTAAATCCTCACTCCTGCCCGATCTATTAGTCACTTGTGATGGTTTATTTACACGGTTTATGCTCGGTTTGAAATCGGCCGCATGTAAAACGCGAGTTTATCAGAAAGGTGAACCACCTTTATATCTGTTTAGCATATTTTTGCCATGTTTATCATTAAAATAACCCTAGCGTGCACGTGAATGTACTTCTGGTAAACTTTCTACTGCAGTTTTTCCTGAAACTCAACCGAACGACAATCATAAATACCGACCCATTTTTTATGGTTTTTATTTAATTTAGTCGGCGCCTGTTAATCTGGTTGTAAAAAGTTGCGTATATAGGATTAATAAAAGTGAGGCAATGAACCGAATAAACCACATGCATACAGCGCATTATTTATCCAATTGTCGACATTACAAAAGAAATATAAACGCGTTTTTTTGTAGAACGTTCAAAAGAAGTCAAGATGCAACCATACAAACTGACAACAATAAAACAAAGTACAATAATTTTCATTGACTGTCTGTGCAAGTAGTAATCAGGCATGGTGTTGGTGGACGCATACTTTATTTGCATCAACTTCAACATTTACTAGCTGAAATGCATTTATTAATTGAACGTACTCGCATTTCATAATTACACCAATTTCTTGCGGTAATACACGAGTCTTGTAGGTAGCCAGACGGAAACCTTTTAGTATTAATGGCGCCATGTTAATGATGCTAAAAATTGTACAATTAACAGGGTTTTTCCCCGAAGCAAAATCGAATCAAGTGCCGAGAAAAATTAGTGATTTGTCTCGAAAATCACCGAAACTCGTTCATAGTTATAACTTAGAAGAAGAAAAATAATTGCCTCTCTATCGGTTTTTTTTAAGTTTCAGGTAGATTTTCAAAAATTCACAAAAAATCGTCTGTTCCAGTGACAATAATGAAAGTTTTACGAAACATCGAGGAGAGTCTTTTCTATTAGGCCTTTAAGAACTGTGCCGATACAATATACAAATGCCTAATAAACGATGGCAGTCCTTGCCATTCAAAATCCAATTTCAAAAATTTATTTCCAAAATTTATAAAAATTCACCTACTCAGTTTGCAAAATTGTTTTTCTAAATGTTATGGCAAGTGTGCACTATGAAACCCTGTGCGAAATAAAGTTGTGATATTACCAGATTGTGAGAAAACCGTTCTCGAAAAACGGTGGTAAAACCTCTTAAAAATCACATTTTTACCGCAGTTTTCCAAAATTCCCAGAAATTGCGCTTCTCGATTTAGGACAAAGACAGTTTTCCGCAATATTAACAAAATTTATTCAAAACTATTCAAGAGAATGTTGTCACTACACCAGTTTTTGAGCTAATAATTGCTGAATAAACGGCGGCAGACATGCTATTGCCTATGAAATCCTGTCGCAGAACATTTTTTACAATACCAGATTTCTGAGTAAATAATTGCCGAAGAAACGGAAAACGCAAACAAAATTTTGCAAAATTTAGAAGAATTCTTGCACTCAATTAACAGCAATGAAAGTTTTCGAAAATCTTAAAACAAGTGAGCTCTATTACATTCTATGCACATGGACTTGATCACTATTCTAGTTCTTGAATAAATAATTAATGAAAGAACCGGCGGCGAAACAGCATTAAAAATCCCGCCTGAAAAGCAAGTTTCAAAAATTCACAAACAAATCACTCACTCAATTTACAATAATGTTTTTCCAAAAAGGTAACAGAAGGGTCCTACATGAAATTCTGCCTGAAAAAACATCAATTTTTTGGGGCCAATAAGTTGCGAAAAAACGGCGGCAGTACTTGGCGGTCAAACTCGAATTCTTAATTTTGCAAAATTCACAAAATTTGACTCACTGAGTTCACAACAATAAATTTTTTTGCAAGTATTTCGAAAAGTTCGCTTTATTAAATCGTGTCCAAGAGGACTTTGCCATAATGCCATATTTCGAGTAAATAATTGCCTAAGAAACGGCAGGAGAACCTGTCTTTAGAAATCATATTTTCAAAGCAGTTTTCACAAATTCACTATGACAATTTCACAATGCAAGAACGAATTATCTTTTAAACCCTGCACAAGTGAAGGTCGTGCGACCCAGCAATAAAAGAAGCTCAGACTTTTCACGAAAATTAAACATGGTAAATCTCGATTTTCCCACATTCCTCAAAAATGTAATTTGATAAAAAACGTCAATTTCAATCCATTCTCAAGACAATAAATTGCTTTCTCTTGGAAAATATGCAAGTAAATGTGTCAAATGGGCAAATGGATGTAAGGAACAAAACACGTTCCAATTTGCATGGTTGGAAACATAGCAAGATAAAGACGATAATTAGCGAACAATCTGTCCCAAATCTTCATCATTTTCACCACAATTAGACATTCATTGGCCTTCAGAAAAAATGTTCTGCACTTTATTTAAATTCATTTGCACATCATGTGGTGTGTCGCAAGTGTCGCATCACGAATTGCGCCGGTTAAAAGCTTGTGAATTTGTTTCAGTCACGGCCTGCAAAGCAGAACAATCGAAATCAGGTAGAAATCAACAAAAGACGTTAAAAAAATGCAGCTAAGTTACGGCTTATTTGCACATCCGATTTTCAAGCGACAAACGCGTTCGCCTAGTTTAGGCCGAACTGTGGTCGATTTTACAAGAGTGGTTCAAACAATTAAAGACAGTCATCGTGAAAAAAATTCAATAAAATGCTTCATTGTTATTCACGCTTTTACCACCAATTACCATCAATCTCGTTCAATAATTAACGCCGCTGCTTTAAACTACTTTTATTTTTATATGCGTGTGTCTGCATGAAAGTAGCTAATGAAAACAATCACACGAAAATGTACGAACGCACTAGAGAAACACTAACCTAGAGAGAATAATGAATAATAAAATACTTAGGCCTGTTCACCTGTCACGATTTTGCAACAGTTTCACCTGCCCCGTTTCTCAATAAAAGTGTTATTTTAAAAACAGATTTTCTTATTACGGTTAATTAAATTTTGGTTTCTGTATAAGTTGTGTTTATTTGTAATCCGCACTAAAATTAGATCTGGCAGGAATAATAATCCGACTCAATTTACACATTCTTCGAGGTGTATGGAATGATTTAAATACCTACGCGCTGTTTATCCGAGGTTTCACTTACTGAATTTATGCGTCCAATGATTAGACTTTACAGTTTCCTCTGCGGGTTGAACGTGGTTTAATAATATTTATATCAGACAATTTGTAAACCGTTAGAATCCGATTTGTTGTTGGTCAGCAGCACGGGCCTGCAAATAATCCTCGAGAAAACCCTCACAAACAGACAATTTTATGAATTATTAATCGAAACTGCAGTGTTGCACTGTTACGCATCAGTGTGATGTTCTCATGAATAAAGAAGCAAACGGTACCACAAATGCTTGAAGAAAACTCGTTATTTACACCGATCTGCTGGGGAATTGTTTTGACCTTCTCACAGTTCCCATCAACCTGTAGTATAACCATAACAGATAATAACTGGACGGCCTAATAAAGGAAGTCGGCAAATTTTAGATTTTCTAACCAAATGGCTCTGAGGACCAGACGGTTATTTACACACGTTTCTTAGGTGTTAACATTATTTTCCAAGAAATACATAAAAAGGTGGTAAAATATAGATTTTTTTCCAGGGCAAAAAGCGGAATTTTGCACGATTCTTTTGCAAATTTCAGAGTTATTGGCATCAAGTGTCTTCTATATAGTGAGCAATTTTTAAAGAAGAGCGTCCAGTTGAGTGCGAATGTTCGTTTTTGTTCCACCGTTTGCAAGATCATCTTGAAGTATCTTCTATAGACATCTCTGACAAGATTCTTCTGCGATTTTCATCCTCAATCACTCAATCAATTGTGATTTTGAGGGCTTCGTTTCCTTCTTGCGTAACAAACTCAGTAAGAAGTCAAATTCGCAGGTTGATGACTAAAGAAGCAAATTGTTTCTGTTTAACATTCCTGTTCGATAATAATGAGAAACATCGGCTCAGTCACAGCCTGAGGGAATTGCTGGTAGTCCGGTGAACTGGCCGAGAAGAAACTGCAGTAATTTTCATTAAAGCGAGTTCTTCCAGATAACCGCCCTCGCTTGACAGGTCATAATTTGCAATAAACATGAAAAACAGCGAAGAAGAACAAAAGTGCAACTAACTAGAAACAAGGTAGCAACTGAACCGCAACAAAATAGATAATGGGCTTTGCAGTTGCAGCCAACGAAAATATCAAAACCCTATTAATAACTGGAAGAGTAACAAGAGTTACACTTACAGATAGATACCGAGTTGGAAACGAGGAATTACAACACCTTCGAGGTAATTAAGGTGGTTATTTATGGTTGTCGGTGGCCAATTGAAAATATTAGTAGGTGTGGATGGTTGGCTTTGTGCCCGGATTGCACGATAATCTGCAAACACGGAAATGCAAGCAGTTTCTAATCAAGAAGTTTAACTTTCGAGACCATTAATATCAGTCCAATTTACTTCTTGTTGCCAGGATCATTTGTGCTTTTTAGAGTAATTGCCCATATCTCTATCTGGCGATATTTTCACTTGAGAAATGCGGCCGAATGTTTGAGGTTTTTTGCAAAATTTGACAAATTTTTCAAATCGGAAGAAATTTAGAGAAATAGTGATAAAAATGTATGGAAGTTTTCAACTTAATTCAAAAGAGTTAAATCAAAGACTTCAGACGTGACTTGCATCTTCAGATGTAGTTTGCTGCCGTGTTTTTCCTCTGAAAACCCTCTGCGGAAATTTAGAGGAATAATGACAATAATGAACACAAGATTCAATCAAATAAACAGAAAGAAATCTAGCGAGTTTAATTCCACTTTTCTGGCGAAAAATGACAGAAATGTATGCAAATAATGACAAAAATGAACCTGAGATCCAATCAAATAAACAGAAAAAAACAGACGATATTGATTCCACTTGTTTCGCTGAAAATGAAAGAAATTTAGGCGATTAGTGACAAAAATGCATGTAATACTCACACATAGTTGAAAAAAGTGGAATCAACTTAATTGAATATTCAAATAAACAGGACAAAATAGAACAACTTTGATCCACTTTTTTTGAAGCAAAATGAAGGAAATTAAAGCAATTAACATCCAAACTGTCTGAAAGATTCAAACACGTTGGTTTACTGCCCTCTTTTCCTTTGAAAACCGGCTGCAGAAATTTAGACAAAAAATTACAAAAATTAATGAGAGTGAAACAAACCGGAAGAAACAGAACTTAATTCCACTTTTCTTCAAAAAAATCAAGAAACTGAGCAAACAATAACAAAATTGTCTGAACGATTCAAACCAAGGTCAAAAAAGTGAAATCAAAGTCTTCCTGTTACTTCCAGAGGGTTTGCAAGCACAAATATTCAGATGTGGTTTGTTGCCCTCGTTTTCCTTTGAAAATATGGGGAAATTTAGTCAAAAATGACAAAAATCTATGGAATATTCGAAGAAACAGGTCGAAATAGGACGACTTTGTTTACACCTTTTTCAACTAAGATTGCGTCCCAATCCTGCCGGTAATTGTCAAGGAAAAATCTTGCATCAGATTTCAACGTTATTTAATGATAGTAATAATAGTATAAATAAGAATAATTAAAAAGATCGTGGGACCATTTGGAGGCAACCATCAACCAAAGTGTTCATTTTCTCAGATAAACTGAAAAACCTTGACGGTTTTTCTACGTTTTAACGCAAAACGACGGATTACAACACTTTCGATTGACTGATGTTTTGTATCAGCCATTGTTTCCGAACCCTGTTTTTAACCGTAAATCTTCAAAAGCAAATACCAAGTCATGCTTTCTATAATTATTTAAACATCCGCACCAACCAACGATATAATCACTTTCCTTATCCAGTTACGTACCCTATACATTACATTTCCGTTTCGACTTTGTAGAACAATAATAATAAAATGCAGAAAGTTTCAACCGTACTTTTCTATTTTCCTCCAGTTTGTTGGTGTGAATGAATGGAGATTGAGATTCGCCGATTCCATCCAAGCAGACAAAAGGAACTTTCGTTTCAGTCTAAATATTTGCATTGAAAATCGCTTTAATGCTTTGTCGAGTTTGCATTATTCTTTTCGGTTTCGATGAGCAAGTAGAGTGCTTATTGCACCAAGGCGTGAACAATCTTTCCGATCACAAAACTCCAAAGTTATCATTAAAATTACAGTTTTTCTTCACACTTTCGCATGACAAAATATTCTTCATCTGTATTCTCTCTATTAACTGAAAATTGTGCTAGTTTATTGATGATTCAGTGGCATGTGCAATATCTGAATCGTCCCCTGAGGCTTTGGACTTATAAAAGCAAATAAAAATTTGGAATAACCAGGCAAATAAAGCCGTAAAAGTAAAAGCATACTTTCTATGCGAATATTGTTTCGCTCATTTAAATAACAGCGTTCGTAGAGTTGGTTTCACGTGCATACATGCCATTAGTATGATATTCGCCATGAATTACTGCCATTTTTAATCAAACTAATTAAATCGCATGGAAACAATTAAAACCGTTTAAAATAATTACTGGTGGAAAGTGAAACAGGACGCGGCCCTAAATAGTATCGCTTAGCTTGACTATTGAAGAGTCGATTGGGTCAAATTGCAAAGTAAATTGTGGCTGATTACTTCCTACAAGGTACATTTTCTAATTCATGACCTGTGCAACAAATCAAGAGTTTTGTGAAATTTCCATCTATCTCTTCCACGGAGCGAATCCTCGTCATTATAACTATATCTAAAAGCAATCATCTCGAAAGCCGTAATTATTTATAATAAAACAATGCATGCGGTTTTCTTCACTATAATTCCCCCATCGACTGACGAAAAAAAAATGGAAATGAAGATAGCATCTCTTTTTCTTCACAGTTAACCTTGTGAAACAACGCGATATTTAGATTTCTTTTTGATGGCACTAATCTCCTAACACATGTTTGTTAGTCTCCAGAGCTAATTAAACAACGCGATAAAACTTTTTCTTTCGTAGGTAATTACGATTTTGGGACGTTTCTCAAGATTCGCGCTAATTAGTCAAATTTTCACTGTCACTTTCACAAGATTGTTGTTTGAAGATCGTATTGTGAAAAATGTTTTTTTGTCATTTATTGTCCTTAACATGTTTAAGGTATTTTCAAAAATTAAGTATAACAGTAGAGATTGAAACGCGTTTCTTATGACAATAAATAGAGCCACCCTTGCATTCTTGGGCTAAATTTTGAGAAATTTTCAAAGCGACACTAGCAATGACTTTTGCCACTAAGTTCACCCGTCGATATTTAAAAATGTATTACGACCAAACCAGTGACGATTGAAATGAGCCTTTTGTGACAATAAATAGAGCAAACCCTGAGCTGGATGACTGGATTTGGGCTGAATTTTGAATTTCATTTTTTGTAAGTTTAATTAGTGGATTTTTTTTTTCCAAACTAGACAATAAATTTGGAGAATAAATTTACCCGCCGTCCTTCAAAAATTAATTACCACCGAACTAGTTGAGAATCAAACGCGCTTTTTACAACAGTAAATAGAGCAAACCCTTTCCATTTCCTTGGTGGATTCAGCTAATTTTTCAGAATTTTTCAAGAACTTATTAGGATTAAACCAGTTGAAAATGGAACGCGTCTTTTGCGGTAGTAAATAGAGCAAACCTCACTTCATGATTCTTCAGAATCTCATTTACTTAGTGGTTTGGGCTGAATTTGGAGATCTTTTAAACTTCAGATGTGCAATGACTCTTGTGCCGAAGGTGGTTTGGGTTGGATTTTGAAAAAAAATCAAAGTGAAACTTGCAATGACTTTAGTCTTCTTTTTTGAGTACAAATGTTTTCCAACACCGTGTATAATTGAATAGGGATATTTGTCATCTCGCTCATTTCCTAATAATTTTTAAAAGAAAAATTCATCATTTATTGTAAATTTTTGCAATTTTGATTCCAGAGTAACTGGTAAGTTATAGACATGAACTATATAAATTCACTAATTCAATAACGAATAGAAACTTAACTAATTTGGCGAAGGACATTAAAACGTCCCATTTCCTTTAATGATAAATTCGAACTGAAAATTGTAATTAACAGTTTGAAATTGGCTCTTTTATTGGTTCAATGCTGGACCAACCCACATCAACACAAACTTTACAGTTGTGCGTATAAAAGGTTTATTACAAAATATTGGTGTTCCATTGAAAAAAGCCGTATAGAAGGCTTGACTGGAGGTTGACTGTCTATTATTGTGTACAAGTTAGCAAACTTTCCCAGCTTTTATTCGGACAGTAAAGCTATGATGGATGCAGGAATCCGAAAAACCACTTTACACATAATAAAAATGTATTTTTCGAACGTTTGTTCCTCGGGAAATTAAGCAATGATTGAATGCAATAAATTGTTTTTAAAGGAAACTTATTTGTCTGTCATGCATTCAAACTGAAAATGTTTCTTTGATATGAAAATTATTTGAAATTTGAGAGACACATTGGTTGATTGTTTAGTGGGCATACTTGAAGTTTTAAAATGAGCAGAAAATGTCGATTTTTTCGCATCTGGAGCATCTAGTGTGTTTTTAAATGAGCTCGTTACATTTCTAGCTTCTTTATGTGACCCTCAATCCATTTGAAAACTACGTGTTTTTTGAGCTCAAAAGTTTGCGATTTAAACATTGCGTTTGACTGAATAACTGTTCACAATAAAATTAATATTTCTCGAATGTCCCAGGATGGACAGACGATTAAAGATCCAAATTACTCAGAAGACATCGGGCTATAACATCGTATACTATTTTGTTCGCTGAGCTTCGCTTTATGGTCAGCAGATGAATTTAAACTTTGACCAAGAAAACATCTTTTAAATCGGATCGTCGACTGAGAAAATATTCACATCCAAAAGTTAGGAAATATTTAGTGTAGCTTTTTTTTAATTGAGCTGAAATAGTAGATTTCAAAGTGCTTTATTAATATTTCGCGCTTGTTTAGTGACGGTGGTTGTCTTATGTAAACTATTAATTGGTGGACAATGTCCAAATGAAAAAAATGGCGTAAATTAGCGGAAATTGCAAGCCAGCAAATTCATACTTTGGCATGGTTGCAAGGAAGTTTTTACCTAATTTATGACCAGGTTAACATTATGAGGAATTTTAATGGCAGCAACACGCAACGGTTAGTTTCTTTTGAAATCGGCACAATCGGGAATTATATAAATTGAAGACCTTTGCTCCGATTGCATGACATCGCCAGTTATTAAACGTGCCAATAAATATTTCTTGTCAATTAGATTACACAAACCGAAAGCCATTGATCTAAATATTTTGCTCTCTTTCTCGTCGCCAGACGTTTCAGCTGAATGGAGAATAATCCGAGGGATTCCGTCCCTCGGATTATCCATTTTTTGGTCGGAAAAATTGATATTTAGCAGCTGGAAAAAATGCAATTTTCTTGCCGATTTCCAGTCCTTCAGCTGGGACTGTTGCTGACCCACCAAAGGAATACTCTTCTAGATTTACCTTCTAATTCGAAATTTATTTCCACTACCAAACACCATATTGTAAGCCTTTTTTCGACAGTTTTCCACAAAACAGTACGTGTTGGAAAGCGCCACACTAAATCAAATCGAACTCAAGTCAGTGTCGAACGCCTGTGCCAAGTTAAACAAAACACACTAATGTTATTATGCGAACCGCTCGGAACATCCGACAACATTTCAATGCAGAAGAAACGGCCTCACTTCTTACGCTCGCGATATCCAGCTATCAACTGAAGAGTTCGTGCTGAATTTACCTGCGAACGGGCTTTCGACTCCCGCACCGATTTGGAGCGAGAGCTTCAGATGCAAGCTCCATGACATGGAGAGAGAAAATACAACAATGTCCAAGCGGACCGCACTGACCGATCGCTCTTCAATGTGCCAAAACTGGCACTATTCAATTTTGTAAACACCCGACTATTGATTAATTAATCTTCTCATCGACTGTGCCAAAAAATTGCTTTTTTCTGCCACTAAAATTAGCGAATATAGAAAGTTTCTGCCGATTTCATCATTGATTGGATACAATGCCCGATGAAAAGCAATTAATTTGCGATTTATTCAATGTTACTTAACACCCTCTATAATTGCACATGCGAAAATCACAGCCAGTCTTCAGCATTAGGTCACATACGCTGAGATCTTCATCTATAGGCTGTCCGCATATTCTGATAGATCATTTATCAGATTATCAACCGAAGAGTGAAAGCTCGACGTTCTCGAAAGGTTCACTGGGCTGTTGAAAAAATCACTCATTTCAAAACATTGGTGATTTTCCATTATTATCGCTATCGATTACTCAGTAGTGCTTTTGATCAAGATCTGAATCTGAATCTTCCTGATCGATCGAAAGGTGATGATCATCCCCTGAAAGTTCCAGACGAAATCCAGATTGGCTAGCGATGTTTTTAGTGTCATTTTTTCTTCGATTGCAAATTAGTAAAAAAGTTCAAATATTATTCATTCTTCTATATCTTCAACGGTGTACCACTATGAAAATGAACGCCAATTGAGCTCCCGAACCGCCAGAAAGAAATTATTTTTCACATCCGTAAATTCATCAGTGCAGACTTGAAATGACTTTGCGTCCAAACATACTCGTTGTTCTTCAAAAATCCATTACGTCCGAGCCAGTGAAGATGGAAGATCATTTTTGGCGCTTGAAAATAGAGCAAGCCTCCCTCTATGGTTCCTCACAGTTTTCTTTCCTTAGAGGATTGGGCTGAATGTTGAGAATCTTTGAAAGGGAGAATTGAAATGCCTTTTGTAGCAAAAATCCCTCGTAATTTTTCAATGATTCTTTACTTGCAAACGCGTCTTTTTGGTCATTAATAGAGCAAACTTCTTTTGGTTTCCTTCCAGGCTTGGGCTGAGTTTTGAGAATTCTTCCAAGTGAAACTTGCACTGAATTTCTGCATTAATTTAACCACGGTTGCTCCAAAATATATGACGAACCAACAAGAAGAGATTCAAAAGCGTCTTCTGCTATAAAAAATTCAGCAAGTTTCGCTCAATGATTCTTCAAAGCCCCATTTCTTTAGAGGTTTGTACTAAATTTTGACAATTTTTCATGACTGTTGCGCCTAAATTTCAAAAATTTATTACGCCCAAACTGGTAGAGATTGAAACGCGCCTTTTGTGGCAGTCGATAGAGCAATCCCCACTCTATAATTGACCGGAGTTTCATTTCCTTGTAGATTTGGGCAAAATTTGGAGAATTTTTCAGAAGTTACATGGGCAATAAATTTTGAAACTCAACTCAACCACCATTGTCCGGAGGAAAATGTATTACGTCCAAACGAGCAGAGATTCTAACGCGCATTTTTTGGCCATAAATAGACTAAAGTTCGGTCTATAATTTGTCAGGATCTCGTTTCCTTGGAGGCTTGGCCTAAATTTTGAGAATCTTTTAAAATTAAACTTGTAATGAATGTCGAGAGTAAATTTAACCGTCGTTCTTCAAAAATTCATAGTAGTGATTGAAACGCGTATTTTAGGGCAATAGATAGAGCAATCCGCACACTATGACCCACTGATCTATCGTTTCTTTGCCGGTTTAGGCTCAATTTCGAGAATTTTTCCAAAGTTAGACTTTTTTTTGGTAGAAATTTAACCGCGGCTGGACAAAAATGTATTTCAATCAAACTAGTAGAAACTGGAACGCGGCCTTTGCGCCACTAAATAGAACAAACTGCACTCCATGATCCCCCAGAGTTTCCTTTCCTTGCAGCTTGAAGCTGAATTTTGAGAATTTTTCTAAATGAGACGATGAATTTCGCGAACCAGTTTTTTAAATGTAACTAACTTTGTTCAAACATGCATTACGACTTAACCAGTACAGATTAAAACGCGCCTCTTTTGGCAGTAAACAGACCAATTTTCGCTTAATAATGCCTCAGAGTTTCGTTTCCTTGAAGGCTTGATCTGAATTTTGAGAATTTTTCAAAACAAACTTGCAATGAATGTCGAGATTAAATGTAACCGTCGTTGTGCAAAAATTAATTGGCACAAAACCAGTAGCGATTGCGGCACTAAATACAGCAAACTTCAAGCAATTATTTTTCAGAGTTTCATTTATTTGCATCGTGAGGCTCAAATTTGAAACATTATCAAAGTGAGACTTGCATTGACTTTTGGGTTCAAATTTACCGGCCGTTCTTCACAACTTCATCGCAACCAAACCACCAGAGATTAGAGCACGCTTTTTCCAACAATAAATAGAGCTAATTTCACTCTAAAAGTCCTCATAGTTTCTTTGGCTCGCAAAAGATTTTTCCACGACGGCCTAAAAGCCCGAAAAACTCATCAATTTCAAAAGTTATGAAATATTTAACAAAAAATATTGAATATCAAGACCAAAAATGCGCAGTTAATCGAACAAATGGTTAAAAAAAATCAGTCATTAAAATTACAAAAATCAAAAAGTTCAGCGCTGAGAGTACTGAAATTTGACCCAAATTAGTAGGAAGAATCCTACTATTGAAACTAATGGGTTTTTAG
>NW_026019016.1:734891-744806 GCF_020466585.1 Dendroctonus ponderosae | reverse complement strand
GAACAGTGTAAGCGTTCAAGCAAACCACTTCTGAAGATGCAAGCCACTCGTGCTTGCGAAACGTCAAGAAGAAATTCTACCGAACGACGGCCTAAAACCCGAAAAACCCATTAGTTTCAAGGATTGGCCTCGAGAAGTCCATGTCTTTTGATAATCCTACTATTGATTTAAAAATTCAGAATCAACTTGAAATCTTGCATTGATTACCATTCACTAAATGGCATACACCATTTATTTATGTCTTTATTTGTTATTTAATCAGGAACAATTTCGGCATGATTGCTTATATTTCCTTAATTTGATCGAACGCTTTCGTTGTTTTTTGTTTCAAAACACTTCGTGCTTAATATTGGATGTACCAAATTAAAATAATCAGAAATTATGAATTGTGGCGCTTTTTAAACAAATAGAAAGTGATGTGAAAAGTTCAAAGTGAATTGTTCAAGTGGTAGAACAACTGTTACATTGTGCTTTATGTATGGCATGGGTGAATGACGGAAATGAATGGTAACTCATATATTTGCTAACGCTTTGCCGAATTCTCGCATTGAGCAACATTTGCATAATCGTCTTAATTGTCGCCATTGGATCACTAATCCGCAGATAATTGGCCATTTGCTAATAACCCCTTTTGGCTAATCATTGATTATTTCAAAACGATTTAAAGAATATAATGCGATTTACAAAAACACAACTTTATACACATTTGAGTGTTTCTTTCAATTGGGTTTACCCCAATTTTTCACCAAAAAAAAAGCATACAAAAAAATCAACTGGGCAGGTTTTGAATGCGAACTCACATGGATGTTCGCAGTTAATTACTAAAAAATTCTAATTCTTAGGTTGGTACAAGGTGAAGTATTCAGGTCTTCTAGATAACCTTGTTATGTAAACCGGAATTTTTCAACAAAACATAATACATTATTTCGCTTATTGTGGCAGATTCTTGATTTGGCAGTTCAAAGAACTGAGCTAATTTGGTTTACACGAGGCTACAAATAGTTAACGATTCTTTTCATTCTGTGATCATTATTAGCCGAGATTCATTTCCATTGGGTTCGTGTTAGTTACAGATATTTTAAAATCTGACCACTCACAGCTCAGATTAATTAGTTTGGGAATAACAGCCAGTTGACTGATGAAAGAAATGATTAAAAAGGAAATTAATTTTTTTGAGGTATTTTATTCATCGATCACTGTTTGCAGGCATTAATTTCACATAAAAAAAATCAGTGGCTGTTATATCAGGAACATATCAAACGAATGGATAAAGACACGAAAAAGGTCAGATTCGAACCTTGACATGTCAGACTAAACAGGGTTTTTTCGCGCCGCACTTGACCTTAGAGGCATAATTACTCTGGAGAAAGAACGATAAATCAAGGAATATGAACAAAACATATGGAATTAATTAAACCATATGTGCTACTGATTTTTCACAGTTTATCGGTTAAACCTCGCATAGGAAACATATTGCAAATGAACACTAAACGAGCCAACCAGCTACAATCGAACCAGAATCTCAACTCGTCCTTTTACATGCTTCCAGTTACGCAATATATCTAGAATAAAAATGCTATACATGAAGAACGAGAACGCTTTGCATTGGCAGTGGGATTATGAGATTGCTATCGAAAATAGAACAACCATTCTAGAGGATGGTGTTGATTAATGCATTGTTATTCGCTAATAACATTCATTTATTGTATCCAGCCAATAAAACTGTTATTTTTTGCTTTTAAATCACATGTGGAGGATCGTTGTGGGAACATGTATTGAACATGAATATACGGGAATTTGCTGCTGACGTTTCGCCAGCACGAGTGATGCTCAATCAAAACTCGAAAACTTTCATCATTTTTAAACTGACTTTTGTGGCTAACATAACCAGTTATTCTTCAAAAAAATATTCCGTCCAAACTGGTGGAGAT
Source organism: Dendroctonus ponderosae (assembly GCF_020466585.1). Lineage (NCBI taxonomy): Eukaryota > Metazoa > Arthropoda > Insecta > Coleoptera > Curculionidae > Dendroctonus > Dendroctonus ponderosae. The sequence goes on along the minus strand of NW_026019016.1, from coordinate 742,875 downwards.
TCAAAGGTCTCTGTTGTGGTCACAAATAGAGCAAACTTCACTCTATGATTTCTCATACCTTAGTTTGATTCGATTCTGATGATTGAGACTTTTTTTGAGTGAAACTTGCCCTGCATTTTAAGCAACCATTTAACAGCCGTTGTTCAAAAATTGATCACGACCAAACCAGTACAGATTGAAAAGCGTCTTGTGCGGTAGCAAATAGAGCAGATATCACTCAATGATTCTGCAGAGCTTCATTTCTTTCTTTCAAGGTTTTGACTGAATCTGGGGAATTTTTCAAAGTAAGACTTGCACTAACTTTTGCGTCTAAATTTAGCTGCCGTTCTTGAAAATTATTACGACGAAACTTGGAGATTGAAACTCGTCTTTTGTGGAAGCCGATAGAGCAATCTGCACTCTATTATTTTTTAGCGTATCGTTTCTTTGCAGGTTTAGACTGAATTTTCGGACTTTTTCAACAATTACACTCGCAATGAATTTCGAGGATAAATTTAACCGCGGTTGTTCAAAAATTTGTTACGACCAAACCAGTAGAGACCAGTATGCATCATTTGAGGCAATAAGTAGCAAAAAACCTTTCTTTATGGTTCAGGAGAGTAGCGTTTTTCTGCAAGTTTGGGCTCAATTTTGACAATTTTTTAAAGAAGAGTTACGATAAATTTCAACGTTATATTTAATCGCCGTTCTTCAAAAATTCATTACAACCAAACTAGCAGATAATAAAACGTACTTTTTAAGGCAATATTTAGACCAAACTTCACTCTACGATTCTTTAAAGTGTCGGGTCCTTGCAGGCCTGGACTGAATTTTGAGAATTTCTCAAACAAGAACGGCAATAAGTTTCGAGATTACATTTATTCGCTGTTCCTCAAAATTTTATTCCGGCCACACAAGTAGCGTTTGAAGCGCGCCTTTTAAGCCAAAAATAAAGCAAACATCACTGTGTGATTCGGCAGAGTTTCTTTTCCTTGGAGCTTTGGGCTGAACTTAAAGAATTTTTCCAAGAGAAACTTGCAATAAATTTCGAGAATAGATTTAACCGCCGTTGTTCAAAAATTCAGTTCGACCGAACTAGTAGATATTGAATCGCGTGTTTTTATGCAGTAAGTAGAGCAAACTTTGCTCTATGATTCCCCACACTTTAGCTTCCTTCGAAGCTTAAGCTGATTTTTGAGAATTTTTCAAAATAAAACTTGCACAGAATTTCGGGAATACGTTTAACCGCCGTTGTTCAAAAATTCAGTTCGACCAAACTAGTGGAGATTGAAACGCGCATTTCGCTGCAGTAAATAGAGCAAACTTCGCTCTATGATTACTCACACTTTGGTTTCCTTCGAAGTTTAGGCTGATTTTTGAGAATTTTTCAAAATGAAACTTGCACTGATTTTCCAAAATAAAATTGACCGCTGTTGTTTAAAAATTAATTATGACCAAACCAGAAGAGACTGGATCGCGCATTTTATGGCAATGCATTGAGAAAACTATGTTCTATGATTTCACAGAGTGTCGCCTCCTTGCAGGCTCCGCTCGAATTTTGAGAATTTTTTAAAATGAGACTTGCAATGAATCTTAAGATAAAATTTACCAGCCATTGCACAAAAATTCATTACGACCAAACCAGTAGCGATGGAAACGCGCGTTTTATGGCAATAAATAGAGCAAACGCTGCTCTATCATATCAGAGAGTACCGTTTCGTTGCATATTTGGGCTGAATTTTGAAAATTCCTCGAAATAAGACTTGCAATAACTGTTGCCACCAAGTTTATCCTCCCTTGCTCAAAAATTAATTGCGAGCAAACTATTTGCGGTGAAAAAGTGAATCGAGCTGATCCCACTCTATGATTCCGTAGAGTTCCATTTTCTTGAAGACTTCAGTTGAACATAAAGAATTTTTCAATATCAGACTTACATTGAATTTTGAGAATAAATGTACCCGCCGTTGTTTAAAAATTAATTGCTACCAAGCTAGTTGAGATTCAAACGCGCCTTTTGCAATGATAAATAGCGCAAATATCACACCATGATTTATAAAAGTTTTACTTTCTTGATGGTGTGGGCGAATTTCTCAAAGTCAGACTACAATGAGTTTTGAGTGTAAATTTACCCGCTGTTGTTCAAACATCCAAATACAACCAAACCAGTTGAGATCGAAACGCGCCATTTGCGGCCATAAATAGAGCAAACTTCACTCTATAATCACCCTGTTTTTGAGGCGATTTCAGAACGTTAATGAATTATACACGCAAGCCGGAGAACATGAAACCCAGAGACTGTCAAACTATTGCAAGCTCAATAGAGAAAAACTCACATTTTTCCCAGTCCAAAGGTCGTTCTGATGATTAAAAAATTAACATTGTTTAAAAACAATTCCGCAATTGCTTATTTGGTATGTTAATTTATTAATTACCGCAACAATTCGTCAAAAAGTGATAGATTGGCGTGGTGCTGCTGCCTCTCTGGTACGTCTCAGTAACATCTGATTTGCATCGGAATTTACCAACACTTATCTAACCCGTCTGGAAGTGAATAAATCAGGCAGAATTTTGAAAAATTAAGACTAATGATAACAGCCATCAATAAATTATGACTGGGTGGTTTTTAATAGAATACAATGCTAATTGCACGGATTTCAAATAGTTGGCTCACAATAAATCGTTATGAGGTTCATTTTAGCGGAGTTTGCAACTGGACAAACGTTTCTCATTTTGCTTGGCTTGATGCAATTTATTCGAAATAATTGCTCCTCTTCATGTAAATACGCAACACGTAATCGAAACTTGCTTACCCCTATAAAGTGTATGGACATCGGGTTTATTATCTCTTAAGTACTATCGCATTAAAACAAGCCACTAATCAAGCCAGTTTCTATAATCTTTAATCTATATAATGGTGTTTTATTGTACACCAGGCGCTCGAGATTGCAATTTTAATTGCAGATTTGATGTTGTATTTTCCTCGACCGCTATTTTATTTCTAATAGGAATCTAAATCTATAATGGCTGCCTGTTCTAGACTACCAGAGTTCATTTACAAGGACGCTGTCAAGGTTAATTGCATTTTACATTTGAAGGCAAAAGAAAAGCCATTGAGTTGCGCTTTGTCAGTTGAATCATTTACCGGAAAAGACTTTGATGAAATGAAAACTTCCCAAAGTGTCTTGATGGTCAAACTTTCCCTACAAAGACCGGAGACTGTCACGTTTTTATACAATGAAGGAAATATTCGATCTAGGTATGCACAAAAAACCCTGCTGCATAAAACATAAGCAAGAGCCAACATGTCACGATCTGGTGAGCACGCCAAGGGCAAGGGTCGATGAACATCCTCTGATATGAACGTGTTTTCATTCTTCCCCAACTCAAATACTCAAAGAATATGCCTGAGTTGGGCACAGTTTAAGTGCGATTGGTAGCTCAAGCAAACGGATGTTGTCATCGTTTCAACGAACGGAAAAAACAACGGTTTGTCGTCAAAACATTTCAATTAGAATCAGTTTAAGTCGAATTAGAGACGAATCAGTTTTATTGAAAAGTAGCGTTATGCAATCGAGCCGTTTTCATTTAAGTGTGCGCATTGCACTAATCAGCGAACGATGAAATGACCGTAAAATGTTACGGAAGGACTGGAGACAGACAATTGAAAAATCCGTTTATATAACCATTATTTACACGTAGTTCGGACTAGGAGATGTTTAGTAGACGAGTCTGCCTGCAATTGTCCAGGAAGTTCATTAGCATTTTACATGGTTGTTGCTTTCAAAACCGGCTCCTTTCTTCTTCTCCTACTTCTCCTGTATTATAGGCGCATGTTCTTCTACACACGCCTCACGTCTCAGTGAAAGAGGATTCCCAGGTTCAACCTCTTTCCAACATACACCTCTGTGTGAATTTTTATTCCCTCCGGACCTCCTCCAACTCACGCGAACAAGCGATTTTTTTCTCAACAGAAATGTGCATGTGAAATTTCTCCGAAATCTTCCCGAATTTGTCGGAAAGTCGTTTCGGTAGATCGTCCAACCATTCATGTGAAATTATGTATCATATACCAGTAGTCCAGCCTTGATCCTCAGGGTCGGAATAAAGTGAGAATATTAAAACGCCATAAATGAGGAAAACAAAACGGCTCGATGCGCTCCATGCGGGTACGATAACCCTTTCGTGATAATGAGGCTATAAATTAGAGATTGGGCCCCCGCACAAGGCCAGGGCCGGACTGGTTTTCACCGTTAAACCAAACGCAAAAATCGTGAGCAAAATGGTTAATCACTTCTGGTATTTTCAGTCCGCGCAGTTTCCTTTGTTTCACTGTTCCATCTACGCGATAAAGAATGGATGAGTCGAATTACCATGCATTTAAAAATTGATTGTTGTCTCATTGGCAATTTCTAGAATGTTGAGGGTGTTTTTCGAAAGTTATTGCAACATTTCTTTATTCTAATTATTTTTAAATTTGCGCGATACACCTTCAGTTTCTGAATCAATTTCGCAGCTAAAAAAATCCCAATTTGAGAACCTAAACATGAAACTTTGCAAGGAAATACAGAAGAAACGCGTAAACTTTTTTCTTGTACAATAGAAACCTTCATTCGTTCATCTGTTGAATGGGCGAAAGTTCCCAAATCCTCCACTAATTTAATGTCGACTAAATCCCAACAGTTCATGAGACGAGTTTCCTAATCGATCAACTTGATGGTGCAAATATATACCTAATCAATAATATCATTTCAACATTCAATTTACGATCCCATGCGTTTCCACACGTTTCAGACCCTCACATTGTAATGCACCTAATTATTAATGGCGACGCGGAATTAAATCAAGTGGTAACACACTTCTTTAGCACTCTTTCAATGTATGGCCTTCGATGGCGTGTGCTGCGTGTATGGAATGATTAACTTTACCGTTCGGTTCCAACATAGAGCAAGAACTTTAATTGCGTTTACCGAAATAATTTTTATAAACTTTTTTCCGCAGGCCTTGATTGGCTTTCATCGGGAAAAGGCCAGCGGAGTCCGTTAAATCTTGAGTTCAAATAGAAACATCGAAAAACTGTTCGAATTAATTATATTCTATGAATCATTTTTGAAAAAATGAAAATTTTTTCAAAATGTCTTAAATTTTACATAATTTTCAGCTCACGGACGCGAGGAATGCATCGAACTAATTGGAAAACATGCTAGAAGTTTCAGATACAAATTAATAGCCATTTTCGGACGTTTTTTAAGTGTTCACGCTCTTTAACCGACAATTTCTTCCTTATTATTGACCCAAACACTTTACAAATGCATATTTGTGACCTGGCGTCGAAAGGAATCGATTGATGATCCGAATTAATTTCCGTTTCGACGGTAACTTGCGCTGAATTTGCACTGCAAAAAGAAAAATAAACCAGCAATTTACTCGCATTTTTCAAACATCTGCTCCTTCAAGGCTTATCTAAAATTCTTCCAATTTTTAACTTTTCGAGTGTCAACTTTTTGAATGGAGTTAAAATTATCGCATTCGGTGCCAAAGACGTAACTTTATATGGGCATGACGATCATTCTTTCCACTGTTCTATAAGCGATATTAATTCGTTAAAACCATAAACTACATACTCTGTCAAGGCAAACATAAATGTCTAATCAATATTGCTCAATAATGAATTAAACGGTCGGCTGAAGTCCTTTCATGGTAGCCATGCGGCAAACCATTGCCTAACGACTGTTAAAAATTGATTTTTGGCCCATTAAACTGCAATTGTTGCCCAAATTCTCGCTATTCATGTCACTTAATTTTCATATTAGCCATCGGAAAAAAAACTATTTCTGATATGCAAAAATTGGGAAATTGCCATCATTTTACATAACTGCTTGATCGGTTATGGCTAGAGTAAGTGAAGTGTGTTTTATGGCACATTTTTAGAGCTTCAGCTTAAACAAGAGATGAAAAGTTCATAATATTCGAAGAAACTTTTACAGTCATTTTTGGGATTTGTTCTTTGGAGAACTTGAGCGATCTTTACGGGTTTTAATGTGTGTTTGCTTATATTTTTATTAATTGTTGCAAAGTGGACTTGGAAAAAATCTTAAATCCAAATGTATATTTAACGGATTGCATAAACATAACCGAAAAAAGAGCCCACCTTAAAAACGGTTAACATGGTTCTGTGACCAAGCGAAGTGTTTTACCATTATTTATCGCTTTGTTATGCTACTTGGCAAAGTCAAGGTGAGTTCATAATGCCAAATTACCATTAAGTAAGTACCGTACTTTCCGCACTGAACTGGCATAACAAAAATGGCAAATTCAATGATTGAATCAACAAAATCCGACTCTAAAACCGCATGGGAAAACTGTATTTGAAGTTGTCGACAATTATTTGAGCAAAAAACTTACAAAGAGGATGATCGACTCTCCCGCAGCCCTTCTTTGGGTGGCGACATTCTAGAGCGATGATCGTGTGAAGGCTTAGCTCTCATGCTCTGGTTTATTCGCATATGTCTGGGTTGGAGTGGAGGCGGCGCCTCCTTCACTGGGCTTTCAGCTATTGAAGCTCTCTGGGCTCTGGAAAATGTATCGAATCGCTCGAATTTGTGTTCCAGATTATTGACAAATTCAAATTAGGATGTTTGGGGAAGGAAATGAAAATTAGTCTCCAATCAACAAGGTTTTCTGTTGGGTTTTTTTGGGTTTGAGTGTCTTTGCGAGACAATGGGCAAACCGGTAGGAGACTTCCGTTAAAGACTTCACCATTGAAAACGCTAAACCCAACCAGAAGGTTTCAAGCTTCTTAATATAAGAGGAAGAAAAATGTACTGAAAATTATGCATATTCTGCCCTGCGAAGACAGGAAGTCGTATCTGCAAAAACGAAGTTTTGAGATATTAAGCAATTTGTAAATTATGACATGCCATCTTCGCTTATTTGCAAAACTTCACGTTAATAAACTTACACAAGAAATCTTAACGTTGTAAATTTCGGGATTTGATAAAAACATTGACTTTTGTTAGATACGACTTTTTGTTTTAGTATCCTCATACTATTAAGGTATACACATACTAAGTAATTTTGCAGTATAGTACTCATAGTTTAGCAAATAACATAAAGTTGAGTTCAATCAATGGTCCACTAAATTTGGTCCACTCCCTTTTAAAATGAACCTCAACAAAATTTGCTAAATAAGGTTTAGGTGTAATTTTGTTCATTTTGAATCTTGCAGAATAGCCAATGAAATCATGAAAATCATTAAGGCTCATTTCAATCATCTCTGCCCTTGAACTATTTGATTTTTTAACACACATTTTAAAATCCTCGAAATCTAATACTTTTCCTGTTTGTTTTAAAGACTTTTCCACTTGGAAAGAGTCAGCGGACATGAAAGTTTTGTCAGATTGTAAATATTTTAATTTTAATAAACTTAGATTTACTTCTAACGAGTTAATAATAAAAACAAAAAATCAATATAAGGCCCAATTCTTGTTTTGCGAAGCGCAGTTATCTAGCCAAATTGTTATTTCTTTAACATCACGGTGAAACAACAGGAATTTGCAAAAGGTTGATATTAGATCAGATTTACTTCTTCCAGCCACGCCTTCATGCCAAACAAGAGCGACCGGCTTATTTGCAAGGGATTGCTTTCCCAGAGCAACAAAGCATTCGTTAAAACAAATGATCCTTGGTGTAAAAATGATTTCTTTAAACATTTCACAGTGATTTCTTTAAATTCACTTTATTATATTTGTGATATAATAACCACCTTTTGCAAGTCTTCAGAAACAAATAATGATTCAGATCCTGCTTTTGTAGATACGTCATTTTTATATTCAGTTCTCGTTTCTATGGCATTTTCATAGCGACTTTTCCATTTTTGGCGATCATCGCAGTCGGGATCAGTATTTTCTATATCATGTTTTAAGTTTTTGGAGTGAAGGTTGAATGTTTCGCATTGCCAGCACTACTCATGACCGAGCACAGTAAACGAGATATTCATCTCAGCTAC
>NW_026019016.1:731670-734002 GCF_020466585.1 Dendroctonus ponderosae | reverse complement strand
TTGTTCGCTATATCAACAGAATATTAAAATACCATAAACAACAAAATATCTCTAACCACACTTGCATATACGTCATACGGCAAAAAGACTTAATAATTATTATCAATATGACTTTTTGATCATTACGACTTAGTACAGATACCAAGCCAAAATGTCGTAATTGAAATATTTTCAATCAGATACGACAATATGACTTGGTAATTATCAATACGACTTTTTGACCTGGTAACTGTTAGATTTTTGCAGATAGGACATATAAATATCATTGAAAACCCGTATTCTAAAGATGATACGAATTCTAGACGTTGTCTGAGAGGTAAAGCAAACTCTGTTATACCAGTATACCGCATAAGCAGAAAAAGTGAAAAATTGCAGATACGACTTCTTGTCTCAGCAGGGCAGTATTGTAAACTAGTGGTTCGAAATTGCTGCATTTCAAACAAAGTAGCGCAATTTTGTTGCGTCGACTTAAGTTGGCAACGTTTGGGCACTTTTCTATTATTAGTTTTACGAAAAACTTATTGTTATATATTTTTATTCAAGTTGCAACCTGAAAGCCGGAAAATCCTGGAATTTTTACTGGATGGATGGATTTCGCACTATTTATTGATTTTTTCAGACCGCTGGTTTTCGAAGCTAAAACTTCCATCATTTTCCTATAATCTTACCTATGAGTCTCAATTCTGGCGGCTGCATTGGCAGCTTGCTTCTTAAACTCATCCCGATGAGTGGATTTCAACGGCTCAGGGCGATGCTGATCGGCAAGACCTTTCACTTTCTGGCTGACCGCAACATTTCCGTTCAGTACTAACTTTTGGGTGCTCGGGTACCTGAAGAAAATCACCATCAGCTCGGTTTAGTCAATTTGGTGAATGTTTCCAGTCTTACCGTGTGCTCGATCGTTCCGCATAGCCTCTCTGACTGGGGAACCCTAGAGGTTCTTCAGAACCCGCATTTTTCGGATCAGAAGCAAAGGCTTGATAAGGCTTGCTGCTAACTTGGTGAATGATGTGATCAGTTGGTCGGGTTTTGATCAGCGAATATCGCATGGAACGTTCAGGAATACCGACGTTCTGGTTAAGGGCGGTCTGCTTGAGTTCGTTGCTCGGTTTCTGAACTTGTGCCTGAGGTATTTGGTGGCTGGAAGTCGAATTTGACTTCAATCTGTGAATGGAGACGAACTTTTCAATGCAACAAAAGTACTGGCACGAAGCATTGAAGCGGGCACATTTTATCGCCATTAATATCTGCAATTTTCAGGGCTTTAACATCGGAAAAAATCACTCGAGGATGTAGGCGCTTGGCAAAACCATGCAACTCTAATTGATAGAATCAGCGATTATTCATTGCGAGGCAACGCTGTTGATGTATATCGATTGGAAATCAGCTAACTGTTGACGATCTCTCATCAGCATTGCAAATGCTTGTCCTACACCAGCAATTTTCATGCATTTCAAGAAGAAAAGTCATGAATACATTTCGTAATCAGGAAATCGTACTCGGGGCCTGGTTGAATATTTAACAGGTACTGACTGGATGTTCGGTTTAAGCAAGAGGAGTCATGAGTTTTGCTGGTTTTTTATTCATCTTGCTTTGTGTTCGTGAGTTTCTTTGGGCTTTGCTTTCGAGGAACTGGAAACTATGTTGACTGAACTCGCAAGGGAACCCGAAAAAGTCGACCTAGAAATGAATAACACCAAAACAAAAATGATGACAAACACGCAAGAGACCATGAACTGGAAAGCGAGCAAGAGGACGATCCCAGATGAGTTCCGAAGAGGAGGATTGCATTGGAAACAAACAGCACAAAATAGAAACGAGTGGAAAAACTACGAAATGTCTATGTCCAAGAAGGACGAATCGAAAGGCGAAAGATGAAGAAAAAAGGGGCCTGCAACATGCAGGCTGTCCCGCAAGCACATGATCAAAAGAGTACTGGACATTGTTTGGTTCAAATTCATTGGACCTAACTTTTACTCAGAAAAAGTGATACACAAAGCTCTTCAAAAAAATGTTTTTTTGAAGTATCGGGAGAATGGATTTAAATGAAAGTGCCTGCAAATTTGTTGTGGATTGTTTCCATCTTTTGATGTGCATTTTACACTTACACATTAGTAGATTCGAGTTCCACTGTTATGCGATTGATAGCTTCTCCTTCAATGCTACGTACAGGGGCGGATCCAGCTTTAAAGTCAGGGGGGGGGTTATGTAGAAAAAATACAGTCTTTTGTTATCTGTGAAATTAGAAAAATGATCGTCGTTTTGTGCAAGGGTGGCGTAAGATTATTGCAAAATTTCATGTTTTCCGTCCCGTTTTGCATGTTTCTCGGAA
>NW_026019016.1:722148-731045 GCF_020466585.1 Dendroctonus ponderosae | reverse complement strand
AAATGAGCAAGAACGCTCATTTGTACATCATTCTAGACAGAAATAAATGGCCTTTTTAGAAAGTGAACCATCGATAAGGAAATGTTGGCAGTTTTTTCAAAAAATGCTTGAATTTAAGAAGTTGTAGATTTGCGTGGTTTTTTTCTGAGGTGCAAAATCCACTTGAACATGACGCTGCTTTTTTCGAAGTTTCTCAAGAACCATTTGAGCCACAGAATTCGTTTTGGCATCGTTGGATAGAGAATTGAATGGGGGAGTGACCCCCATGACCCCCCCTGGATCCGCCCTTGGCTACGTACCTGTCATTAAAATCGTGCCAATTGGATTCGCATTCTGGAGGTGGCGGTGGCAGCGGATCGCCATTATCAATCACCTCCTGATCGAAAACAGTGGGAGGTGATGGAGGCGGCAGGTCCGGACTGGGCACCCGTTGTTCCAAGTACAAATCCGGAAATGCGGTTCGGAGATTTGGGTTTTTAGGCGGCCGTTCTGGAGGTTTTTCCGGCACATAGTCGTCCACTGATATGGCCTGACCTACTATTACTGGGCCAAGTAGATCGGTGGATAAACTGCCACAAGAGTTGCTGTGTTGGTGCCGAGGCGTTGATTTTCCATTGCCTAAAAAAACTGTTTTCTTAGTTCGATAAAGCGATTAAAAATGTCGCTTTTTTCAACCACCAAAGTACCCACCTATATGATCGGTAGTCCGAGACTCTAAGGACGAAGCCAAACTGCTTCTCTTCGAATTGTTTGCTGAAGCATAATCGCTAGCTGATGAAGCGCGTCTGGAAGGTAGCGACGGTCTGACTTTTGGTAGAGTCGCTTGCGGTACGCTGAGCGGTTGCTGACTGTCAGCTAATTGTGGTTCGGACCTCCATGGGTTCTTCGCTGTGCTGCCATTCTGCTGGTGCCGTTCGTAGAACGATAAAAGTGCCTTTTTCTGAATTGCCTTAAGAGTAGGATCAGGAACTTTGTGTTTCTTATTTGGATCTAAGTATGAGTATTTCTGTTGCTTTTCCAGCTCGCTGATACGGTCAGCAACGGAGAGAGCTGATTGCAGCGATAATGATAATCTGAAAGAACACACGCTAATAAATCGAATGGCAATTTTGAGAATTTTCGGTAAACGAAGGGAAACTGAAGGTTTTCTTTCAAAGCGAAAATTTTGCGTCTTAATTGGCAAAAACGTATTCCATCCGAACCAGTTGAGATGGACAAGCGCTTTGTGACTCCCAAAGTGGAGTAAATCTCACTTTATACTCCCTCAGCGATTCGTTTTCCTGGAGGTTTGGGATTTATTTTGAAAATTATTTAATTTGAGACTTGCAGCGACTTTTGCGTCTAAATTTACTCGCCATTCTTCAAAAAATCATTACGTCCAAACCAGCCGAGACTGAAGCGTGCTTTTTCTGCCAGTCTACAGAGCAGACGTCGCTCTATAATCCGGCAGAGTCTTGTTTCTTTAAAGGTTTGGGCTGAATTTTTAGAAATATTCAAAAATATTTAAGTTCTTGCAATGACTTATGTATCAAAAATTTGTTTTTTGATGTTGAAACGCGCTTTTTGTGTCTATAAACGGAGCAAGTTTGACTCGATCATTTGTCAGAGAGTCGTTTCCGTGAAGATTTTGTCTGAATTTTGCGAATTTTTCAAAAAGAGACTGGCAAAAGGCTTTTGAGAATAAATTTAACCGCCGTTTTTCAAAAATTCATGACGTCCAAACCAGTAGAGATTGAAACGCGCCGTTTCTGGCAGTAAATAGATCAAACTTGGTTCTATGATTGGTCAAAGTTTTGCTTCCTTCCAGGTTCGAGCTGAATTTTGAGCATTTTTGAAAATCATACATGAGATGAACGGAGAGTAAATTTAGCCGTCGTTGTTCAAAAGCGCATTACGTCCCAACCAGTTGAGAAGGAAAACTGGTTTTGTGGTCCAAAATAGAGTAAACCTCACTTGGTAGTTCCCCGAAGTTTTGTCCTCTTGGAAGTGTGGGATAATTTTTGAGGAGTACTCAAAATCAGACAAAATTTCAATTGTTTTTCAAAATTTTACATTGACTAAACCAAGAGAGATTGAAACGCAGCTCTTATGGCAATGAACAGAGCAAACCTCACTCTTGGATTCTTGAGAGAGTAATTTTCTAGCACCTTTGGGGTGAATTTGAAGAATTATTAAAATTGAGACTTGCAATGACTAGACATCTAAAATTTCCCGTTGTTTTTCAAAAATACATTCTGACCAAACCAGTAGAGATTCGATCGCGCTTTCTATGCGCCTAGATAGATCAAGCCTCATACTATGCCTCCTAAAAGTATCGCTTTTTTGCATGTTTGGAGCAAATTTTTGAAATTACTCAAAGTGGGACTTGCAATGACTTAAAGTGGCAATGCACCTTAATTTTCTCGTTGTTTTTCAAAAATTAATTCCGCCCAAAGCAGTTAAGATGGAATAACGTTTTTTGTGTCCTAAAATAGAGAAAACTGTGCTCTATGGTTCTTCATAGTTCCTTTGTCTTGGAAATTGGGACCGAAATTTTTGGAATTACTCAAAGTTGGACTTGCAATGACTCGCGCTTCTAAATTTACCCGTCGTTCTTCAAAGTTCTTTGCCGTCGTTCTTCAAAGTTTCATTACGTCTAAACCAGAAGAGACTGAATCGCTCCTTTTGTGGCAGCGACTAAAGAAAACTTCACTTTGTGATTCAGAGTTTGGATTCCCTAAAGGTTTGAGCCGACTTTTGAGAACTATTCAAAAACGAGACTTGCAACGACGTTTGCGCCCCAATTTACACGTCATTATCAAAAATTCCTTCCGTTCAAACCAGTAGAGACTGAAACGCGTCTTTCGTGGCAGTAAATGACAAAAACTTCGACTGAATTTTGGGAATTACTCAAAAATGCGACTGACAATGAGCTTTTCGTCCAAATTTCCCCGTCGTTCTTCAAAAATTCCTTCCGTCCAAACCAGTAGAGATTGAAAGCATCAAAAATCAGTTTCAATAATTAGCCCCGAAAGCTTAACACTGTTTGAATCAACAATTCTTCATGATTCAACTCATGTTAAACAAATCCGGCAATTAGATGCAAATTTTAATTAAGCATAATTCGCCTTCCTTCCCAGCGCCAGTCGAAGAATAATAATATAAATACCGATGTTAATGGAGGATCTACGAATTTTTGCTCCCAGTGTTATTGACCGCAACCAGTTTATTAATAACCAGTACATTCAGTTTTAATTTATTTGCATTCCCGCTTAAAAATGTCCCAAGTTTAAAAACTATCATTTTATCCAGTACAATTAACTGGTAAAACTATTAACCCTGTACTGCTTACCTATTCTTAGAGCTATTATTTATTCCCCCACTCGAGCTTTCCAGTGGCCGATCGCCTGTTCCATCTTGCACCGTGTAGGTATTCACAGGAAACAATTTCAACTTATTTACACTATTGTTTCGCTTTTCTTTCTCTGGCCAACCCTCCTTTGGCACTTTCTTGCCCTCACTTTGTCCGCTCATGTACAAGACACTTTCGGAATGGTGGCGTTGAGGGGTCTGAACGCGTGCACTATGAGCGATTAATTGCCTTGACGAAGAACTGGAAGGGCTGGCAAGATGGGTGCAAGAGCTGCTAGCCACTGAGACATCGCTCATTGAACCTGCAGCAAAAAGGAGACTAAATACGTGTTAAATTTAATTTGATTTGATCGAAAACATACCATGCCATTTGAGGGTTTCACTAGAAGAAGCACTTCCGGAGCTAGTGGTGACCACACTGTCTCTGCCTTCTCTTCTCGAACAGGATGATTCTTCTTCCCATGTTGTCGAAGAATGAGGACGCGATACCACGGCATCGCTATCTCGCCTGAGTCTATCCAAAAATGGTGTTGATGTGGAATCAGTGCTAGAAACGTAGCTGTGATAACCCTCACTCTGGGCATAGGACACTTGCTTTTGATGTTGAATATGCGTGAGAATGCCATCTTCATGTTTGGAGGTTAGAGAGCTGAACAAGGATTCCTCATAATTTCGGTTGTACTCCATGAATTCCTCTAAACCACTCTCGGTTAGTCTGTGATTGCTGTCCTGAGGAGTCTCGTACTCGAATTTAACCGGCTCTTGATAGGATCTGGCGTACTCCTCCAGGTCCTTCTGAGTTAGTTGCGGTTTGGAGTATTCCCGTTCGGGTGGCGAAGGCACGCTGTAGTCAACATCGCCTAAAGGCTTTCCATCGTGGTCGACGTTGGGCAAGAATAAGCGTTCGTTCAGTTTCTCGGATTGGCGCGACTCGAAAGTTTCTGGGGGAATTTTTTCGCATCGCTCCATAACAGTTTTCAGCTTCTGGAAAGAATTAGATCAACTTATTGGACGTGGAACACACGTTTCTAAGAAGGGGAAGTGATTTGGTGTTTTTTGCAAAGTTATCTGAAAGATTCACACAGTCTGCACATTCCCGTGTCAGAAGTGTGCAGGATATGTTTAGAAATATCACAGTTTGTGCTGCAGGTAGAGACTTGAAATGTGCACAGAATATGCAGGAAGTAGGGGTTTATTCGGCAAGTGAACATGAAAGCTGAAAGTTTTAGGCTCTAGGGAACTTAAAGTTTCGCATTCTCTTTCGCCGGCTCTGTTTTCCAGTTGGTAAAGAGTTAAAACTATCTCTGAATGTGCAACAAAGATGGTTTTAGCAGCGGGAAATTTGATGACTATGTCTATTATATTCCAGCGAATTTTGAGCATTTTTCAAACCTGATATTTCAACGTTCTATTACAAATATGCAGCCTGTGTTTAAAAAATTGCAGATTGAATTGCGCTATGGGTAACGACCTGCAAATTTGCCTAGAAGATACCAGAATCATGGTTTCATCCAAAAAAAGCCTGGGATGTTTTAGACACTCGTGAATTTTGTAAATTTTCGAATTCCCTTTTAGGCAGGGGCATTGTTTAAAAACAATTTACGCTTAAAATGCTGAGCAGCTAAAAAGTTGAAATTTTCACCAAATGTGCAGCAAACATGGCTTTAGTAGAGATATTTTTTGAATGTTTATTGGCGTCGAGGGAATTTGCGGAATTTGTCAAACTTGAATTTTTAACTTTCTGTTGCGTCTATGCAGGCTCTTATTACAAAATTCGTAGTTTAAATTGCGCCGTAGCCAAAAACTTAAAAATCCCCCAGAACACGCAAAAAGCATCGTTTTATCCGACAAAATAATCCCGAATAGTTAAGACGCTAGAGGATTTTGGAAATTTTGCAAGTTTACAATTTCGATGTCTTTTTGCGCTGTGCAGGCTCGAATTCTCGCGGAACATGTAGAAAGCATGATTTTATGCGAAAAAATAATCTGGAATCTTTTAGACTGTAGAACATTTTTGGAACTTTTTTACGATTAGAATTTAGAAATTTTCGTTGTGCTGTGCAGGATCTGTTAAAAAATCACAGCGTAAATTACCTAGGAGCTAAGGAGCAACCACATTTTGACTGTCTGAAGAATTTTGAGAATTTTTCAAACTTGTTTAAAATTCGCAGTTTAATTTCCGCTGCAGGTAAAGAGTTGAAATTTTCCCAGAACATACAAAAAACTTGCCTCAATTAAGCAGGAGAATTTTGAAAGTTTATTGGGCTCGAGTGAAGTTTGGGAATTTTTCGAATGCGTCTTGCAAACTCTCAATTGCAATGTGCAAATGTGCACCAACAAAAACCCTGTAGATGCACAGCTGATTTTTGCTTTGCATCTGCAGGAAACTTGGCTGCTAATCTTTGTGAAACATATCGAGTTCTAGAAGAACAATTAGCCAGTCTGCATGCTAATTAGTTGAAATCTCCATAGATCGACATGCTAGATAGAAGCTAGACACCAAAGTGGTATGGTATAGTTCAATCGCCCGAAGATATAATATTTCCTATTGTAATTACCGGTTATTAGCCAGTAATTTGTAATATCTGCTTTGTTAATTACGCTTTATATGGCAGCCGCGTATTTGTAAAATAAAGTAGGGTAATTTCAGCGGCACGATGGGTATAATAGGTCCGCTTTTTTCCTAGCGTTATGGATGTTGTCGGCGGTTTTTCAACTTTTTCCGGTTTGCTTCGCTAGTAAGTACGAAAAAATCGCTGAGAGTGCGTAATTAAAATCGCTGCTAAATTGAAGGAAAGTATGCTGACCGTGTGGCGTATTTCCACGGTGATTTCCCAGAGGAATGTTATCGGATTTCTGTCGGTGGATAATTTCAACAATTACAAATGAAGAACTGATTCAAAGAACAATCACTAATTGAAAAGATTGACATATGTTTTACGCATATTGCGGCCAACAAAGAATAAAAAACGAATCATATGACTCAGCCTGCAGACACCATGTTCCATGTTCTGGTTAATGCGTGGCATGGTTCTGACAACGTACTGAATTATAGTTATTAATGTTATCTGTTAATAATCTGAGTGATTTAGCAACATAATTTCAGATTGCATTTCAAAAGGTACGCGAGTAAAAATCCGTTTACTACAGTTTATGCATGTGTTATTGTGTGTTTCCACCGACAAGTTTGGTTAATTGGCCATGCATCGACTTTGCAAACTAAATGGCTAAGTGGTTGGATGAATTGCAGATTCTAAACGCAAAAATGAAATTACGGCAATAAACAGCAGCAGCAGCAAGACGCAATTTATTCTTTCAAGTTGGCTAACATTTCAGGGCAAACAATAACGTTTCGTATGAGAAATAATTGGACGTGTTTGCGTTTGGAAGAAATAGGCTTGAAATGGTAGCAAAGATTGTTTAAATGTTCTCATTCTACAATAGCCAATTGAGCTTAGAAGAAACTGTTCAGCGGAGAATATTTCAGAACCTAAACCAGCAAAAGAAGCAAAGTAACAGTTTCGGAAACTGCATTTTGGTGAAAGAATTGCCACCTAAAAGCGCTCTAATCACATAGTTTGAAGCCGGTTGAATATAGCTGATTAGCCAAAGGGCCCATTCTGATAGAGCAGGTCAAAGCCGGTCTCTTTGTATATTCATGCTTTAAGAAAGCCCAAAATTTCAAGGAATTGTTCCGATTCATCACGTAGAAAACTGCGTTTAATCTTCTCCTCGGAAAAATTTCTTACCCCCCCAAATTGTTGAAAATAGTTAAATGTCCCTAATAATGTCTTCGGTAGAATGCATCAGGAACCTCGCAATTGAACTTGATCTGCGATTTTTTATCTCTAAAAAGTTAGAAGCAAAAGCTTGAAACGCCAAGGAATTACGGAAGTTTAAAAGGGCGTAGCTCAGAAACAGTGGGAAATAGCTGAATATGGGAACCTTTCCGATAGAGCATTTGAAGGACTGTTTTTGCCTTAGGGGTTTTATTAGAAATTCCACAGCTCTAAAACGTTAGAGACAAAAGCTTGAAACTTTGAGGAATCTCTGGATTTCAGAAAAACGTAGCTCAGAAATGGTGGGAAATAGTTGCGCATCAATGAGGACCTTTTCGATAGAGCTTCTCAAAGGCTGTGTTGCAGCAATTGCATCAGAAATTCTTAATCTCTAGAAGGTTGGAGGCAAAAATATGAAATTTTGGGGAATTGCAGAAGTTTGAAAGGGCGTAGCTCAGAAACGGTGCTAAATAGTTGAGTATTAGTAAGGTCCTTTTCGATAGAGCATCTCAAATACTGTATTTTAGCTCTGGGGTTTACCAAAAATTCGTAACCTCTGAAACGTTAGCAGCAAGAACATGAACGCTTGGGGAATTGGCAAAGTTTGACAGGGCGTAGTTCAGAAACGACAAAAAATAGAAGAGTGTTAGTAAAAGATTCCAACTATGGGGTTTCTTTGAAAATTTCTAATCTCTAAAACGATAAAAGCAAAAATGCGAAAAAAAATGGCCCGTACTCTTGTTTGCCTAGCTGAAGACCTCGTTAATGCCTCATCCACCTTGAATATTTCTTTGGGGAAAGACACAAGCAAATATTTTCCGTCCAAGACAATCCCAATGTCCCGGCCCATGATCAAGAAATGGAAATATTGATCAATAATGTTATTAATCAATAAGACGACAAACAATTACGACTCGACTGGTTGTGGTGAGAATACAATGGCTTCATCTAATTTTTTCGTGTTTTTTGCAAATGCAACGCGACAGTGACGAATGAAAGTGCAAGACATGAAGCGATGGCAAGGTGGCGATTACAACGATTTATCTCATGCGCTCTAAGCGTTAAGTGTCAAGCCGATAATAAAATCTATCATTGTAAGTCACACTTGTACATTTAGGTCAAGAAAAAATCATATTGTAACTGGATTTTCGCACCGTGAATGGCATTATGCAAGATGGGATCGGCCCGATTGTGTCATGCGACAATTTTCGTTCGACTAAACCAAACTGATGATGTTCACCAACTGTGAGACTTAATCTTCAAATGGTGATGATGATGATGATGATGATGACGCCATGGATTAATAGGATGAAAGGAGTATTCTTCCAAAGCAGACCAAATAGAAACCTTGAAAGATCTTCATTACCTGTTGCGTGTATTGGGAATGTTGGCGCTTCATGTGTGGTCTGGTGTATGCTATCGTCTTCTCTTTAGGATAATTGGTGTGATCTGTCCAGGATTTGGACCTGCTAGAACCTCCTCCGGAGGAGGCGCGCGCGGAGGCTTCTGCAGCCGCCGGCACTGGCCACGAAGGAAACTTTTCGTGTCCAGGTCCGTACTTGATTGACTGAAAGAACCAATGCGTATTAATGCCCTTCAATGGCGATTTTGTTGATTCCTGTCCGTTCTGGTAGCGAGTTTGGGGCTGGATTCAAACTGCTTTTATTTCCCAAAGATTTCCAGCCGTTTCCACCCATTTCTGGGGGAAATAAGAGCCCTTTTCAGACAATTATAGGGGTATCAATCCCCAGACCGCTACCAGCACAG
>NW_026019016.1:697543-721149 GCF_020466585.1 Dendroctonus ponderosae | reverse complement strand
CCAAATTTAGTGGACCATTGATTGAACTCAACTTTCTATTGGCCAAACATTATAAAAATGACCTACCAAAACCTGTGATCAGATTGGCCCCTAAAGGAATTGACAAGGATAGGAAAGCCAAATTGCTGCAAAAATTGGAATGGAACTGGAACGACGGAAATGACATTGAAAGTGACTAGTATTAGATAATGTATTATTTTTAGTTAATATATGTTTTTCTTACAAAGTCTGTGTTGTTTGCTTTTATGTTATTTGCTAAACTATGAGTACTATACTGCAAAATTACTTAGTAGTAAACCTTAAGATTTCTTGTGTAAGTTTATTAACGTGAAGTTCACATTGAGATCTTAAAACAGTTTTGCAAATAAGCGAAGATGGCATGTCATAATTTACAAATTGCTTAATATCTCAAAACTTGGGTTTTGCAGATACGACTTCCTGTCTTAGCAGGGCAGTCTAGCAAATGAGAATTTCTTCTACTTGCGCATCTACAAGTTGAGCAACAGACGACTTGTAAATGTGAAAAAATCGCATTTTTGCGGCAGTTTTAAGGTTTAAATTCGTGTTGGAAGTTGAGGACAAACAGTTCATGAAAACATGTGCGGTTATTTTATTGCGCTCTTTAGTTTAGCCAAACGGTCAATCTGTTTTATCTCATGAGAAATTCAACATTTTTGAAGAAAAAACTGTGCCAAAAAACTACTTTGGCCCTTTCATTACAAACAAAAAACCTTCCGTGAGTTTCCTCCGTCTAACGCATCATTTTCGAGTAAAAAAATAAAAATCGTATTAATGCAGTTTTGTGCAATGGAAACTGGAAATATTGGCGATTGAATATCATCTGTTACTCTGGGCATTTTCCCCCGACTTATTGGCCAATAAAGGGGCACAAAATTTGAAAGGCAATTTCTGGGCCGACATCGACTTTACACTTGATTATTGTTTGCACAATAAATTGGCGCAATTTCAGCAAAACCAACATCAACTTTAATACTTCGCCTCCAAAGAAGGGACGAACTTTCTTTACTAATTTGGTAAACTTTTTGCATGCAAGCCCTAATTTCTTTTCGCTTTACTTCGATAATCTTTCCCAGAGAAGAAAAATTCCCGGAAAATTTACGCAATCTGCAATCTTTGCCATCGTGCTCCAAGTGCGCAAAAATCGCAGGATTTTTCAGCCGTAGCCCATTGCTAGACTTTTCGCTCATATCTGGTGACCTCCAATAATTGGCCCAATTTAAAAATCGGGGTAAAGCGCCTAGTTTTCTACTAATTGATATTGAACTTAGCTTGGACCAATTCGAAAAGCTTTTAACTAGAAGCAAAGGAAGCAGCAATGAAGATTATGATTAGACCCTGGCAATAAAACTATGAAGAGTTTAACTGCGGCAATACCCAGATGGAAGAAGTATTCCAGTTGCATTTACATACTGTCCGACTGTATCCTGTAATAATATTAATCGGTCCACTTGCACATCTGCCGCATCATTGCGATAAACTCCGGCATTCCATCCGAAAGATTAACTTTTACAGTTACAACATTCGCCGTCTTAAATAAGAATATTAACGCAAAATAAACATTTGCCTGCCGGATCGGCCTCTATAGAAAGTCGTGTAGATCTTCCTTTGTTCGGGGATGAAAGCTTTTTGTCCGGCACCTATACCTGTGGGTGTATAATCTCGGATTTATTTGAACGACTGTGAAAAGCTACACGTACTCAAGTCTGCACATTCTGGTGGATTTCCGGTGTGCACGGAGAAGTAACTTTAATAGTGTAATGGGGAATTAATGACGGCAGTTGCGCTATTGTGCGGCTTTTTCCCAGTTCATAAGTTGTTGTTATCTGCAGTTTTCTCTTGGAACATTACTGGTTCCCGGTGAACACCCCTTACCACTTAATGGCGCGTGTAATGTATGATTTTCGCAATCTTCTGCCGCTTTAATTAGTTTCTTCTAACTGGCCGAAAGCCAAACATTCCAAGATTGTTCAATCGAGCCGTTTAACATTATTTGGAATGCTCCACTTTGCTTAGGAAATTCGTAACGGTATCATTTAACAATGAATTAAATCCTCTTTGGTCAAGCAACGCAATTTCCGGTTCTACAGCTCGTAATTCAGTGTTGAATTGTTTTTAATATCAGTTCAAGGCAAGATTATCAGGTCAATATTCATTCATTTCAGTCCCTGTTTGGGGAATTTCATTGATTCTTTTTTGTTGGTGAATTATCGAAAACCGCAAAAATGTACATCAAATTTTTCAGAACGCAACTACTGTTCCATCATTTTTAACTGTGAATATTTTACCAGTCGGTATTGCGCCTTGAACAATTTTTTTATGGAATCATGGTGCTGGTCACATTTTCGCACCAAATATATGAAAACTTTTTAATTCCGCACAAGAAATTTTATTTGTGCTGAACATCAATTTGTACGGAATGTTGTTTGCAAAGTGAAATTTTCTGTGCAAATAAAAATTAATTTTATGCAAAAAATGTGACTGGGCAAAAAAATTATATTTTTCAACTGGCTCGGGACAAACAGACGATTGAAGATCCAAATCACTTAGAAGACTTGAGGATATAAATAACAACGGATCCTTTTTCTCTCTGGCGTACCCAATATTTTTCGCAGAGGGACTTAAAGTTTGACCAAGAAAATATGACAGTATTCCATCGCCCTGTAAACTACGTTTATTGCACTTTTTGGCTTCTTTTATTAGGGAAATTTAGTGCAAGAAAAGAGGAATGATTCGACAAAAACCTAATGAGAAAAGTGAACGCTTTCACGGCCGGTTAAATCACATTTAGAAATGTTTTTCGGGCTTTGAAGCCGTGGTCCATGGGAATTTCTTCCTGACGTTTCGTCCACAACTGCGGTGGACATTATCAAAGGCGATGAGGCAGTGGGCGAAGTGATCTCCCGTGCTTTCCGACTAAGACGGAACTCTCTGACGTTCGTGACGTAAAAAATTATTATAAATGCGACTGAGAAAATATTTGCAGTCAAAGTTAGGGGATATTGGGGCGATAAATTTGGGGCGCAGTGATAGCAAGGGCCTGAGCGGCAAAAATTGCTTGTTTCTCAACTGGAAAAGCGGTTTTAGAGCTTCCCCTGCATAGGATTCATAGAAATTGTTCTAATTGACTTTGTATGTTGCACAGTTGCCCGAAGCTAAAACATAACGCGATAATAACACAACAAATATTCAACGTGGAAGCGTGGCCTGGAGCGAATAACTTGTGGTGTTTTTTCGCCGGCAAATTTACATGGAATTTAATTACACATTGGTATTCGGCAAACCAATAAATAATTAAGTGGGTTTTGAAAATGGCCTAAGTCAACAAGCATGTCCAGCTTTTTGTCCGGACTTAAGGCAACGATCGGCCGAAGAAAGACGTTGCAAATTGGTAGGTCAGGTTTGATTAAATTTTAGAAATTTGTTATATAACCGACTCCCCGATTTTGGTATGGGGAAATGTCGAGTGCTGCCTGATTTGCCATTGCTTATGTTCGAATCAGCTCGGAATACAAGTTCACTGTCTGAAGAAAATGTAAATTTTTCAAGGAAAAGTGCATTTTCAAGTAATGCAAAGCCGGGTTATAAAATTGATAAACGGTCAGGAAAGTTGTGTGAATAATGTTGTGATTTTGGTATTCCTACTTATTTCTTATTTACTTGAGTAAAGTTTGCAAATTTTTGGAAACACTGCAGAGAATAATATTGTGTGAAAAACTGTCGGCAATCAATTATAAAACGTTTACCTATTTGTAATGTTTTTTTTTCATCTGGACTTTTCATCAGAAGACCAGATAAGTTAATAACGAAACCTCGCTCCTCAATAATCATAAGCTGATTTGGTCTACAGCTCAATGCCTTCCTTACGGGAGAAATCCATGACTACATGGTCTGACGTCATGAGTCTTTTAGATTTTACCACTGAGGCCCTATTTTCACTTTCACTTTCCCAAACTTTGGTGCATAAGAAAGCATTTTCAATTCTATCGTTTCACCTCATCGACAAAACATGGACTGTTTGCTGTAAAATCCTCAATTATTCTTCTCCTTTCGGTCACAGCCAATTCAAACATTTTCTCACACTATTACACAATAGCTAAGTAATGAGCTCGCATTCTGCACAGTTTCAGCATGATTCAAGTGCTGTTAGAGGCCCGAACTTGGTTAGTTCCAAACTCCGCTAATTAGGAAAGTTTGAATGAATGCTACTAACCTTTCAAAGCCAATTCGATGATAATTCATCTGCCTACTGTTTGCCATTCATTTACTATTCCTACGGTGCCAGGCTGAGGCAGCCTTACCACCTGACTCATCCGATTACAGGTAGTCTATCTATAATTGCTTTGACCATCTGGGCATTCGCAAATATACCTAAACGGTCGTTCGATGGATGAGTTCGAAAATCCCACGATTTATTGGAAGTTGGGAAACGCCTCTTTTATACGGTGGGTTCAGCAGTGCAATTTTTGGACAAAAGCCCCGACCCGTTAGGTTTAATTCTTAAATGCTGCTTTTTTAGCAATTATCAGTTTTCCATTGAACTCTAAGTATGATTTCGCTATACCTAAGCTCAACAGGCGTCGAGGAAATATTTGTTCGGTTTTCTGGGAAATTTGTCGGGGACTGTGGGGTTTAAGTAAAGAACATGCATGAGAATTTACGAGTGAAATAATCAACACTTAAAAAATAAGTTGAAGGCGGTATTTTCCGACCATCCATGTGCTGATGAATTCGTCTTCAAACGAGTCGCATTTGCCTGAATGCTGAGGGATTGAAAACTGATTACTGTTAATGCCGCAAGGCAGGCCCGATCGTTTTGTGCCACATTAACCCACTTGATATTATTAAGAACTAACCAGAATCCACTTACATACCAATGAAATGGATCGAATTTCCCTATCGTGAAGTCTTTGTTCCGCGGAAACAAAAGGCGTTCGCTCGTGAACCACAATTACGAAATGTAGGAGTTTAGAATTTTATTCCTCCACCTTCTTCTCCATAACGGTCCGTTAGGTTAATCGCATTTTTGTCCATTCATTTTACATTTTCTCTGCGATCATTTACGGTTAGTTTGACGAAATGAGACGAAAAATCGACATTTCGATCTTTAGTCAACGCGAAAGAATCTCTTGCACTGTGACTCATTGCATGCAACCGTAAAGCTGGCCATATTACCATTACCAGGTGTTTAAAGAACCATTGTTGGGTCCGAAAAAATTATATTAAACAGTGTGATTTGTTTAAGACTAAATTTGTCAATTCCCAGCGAACAAAGCTGCAGGAAAATGACCTTAAATCTGATTCGTCTGTGGTCGCCAGTCCACTACCTGAAGGCTCGTTCTTCATTTCAATGATTCCTCATGGCTTCGCTATTTCGTATAATTAATCTTAACCATTCCGTAAACATTCCTGAACAGTTCATTCGAAAACCTATAATTATGTAATGGGCACTCTAAATGGATCGGACAGAATGTTTTTCTGGATTTATTTCCTTTAGCAACGCGTCTTCTCGAATTATGCCCCTTTTATTGACGATTTAATCAAAACGTGATAAATTCATAAATTTAACAAGAATTCTATGTTCAAGTTATACCAGGGGTTTTTACTCTAGTTTAGTCTGCTGTCGTACATTGCTTTGAAGCAAAACTATTCAAGTTTATGCGCCGTTTTTAATCTTGGATTTGATCCGAAATAATCGACATTTTTGGGGCATTTTAAGAGTTTTTCGGGTGGGCGCGATCTTTAACCGACGATATCTTCCTTAAGATGCATTCAAACACTACAAATATTTGGGGAGCTCCTTGGGTTGGAAGCAATTAATTGATCTGAAAAAGCACGCATGAGAAATTTTGATTTTTAATCGAAAATTTCCTAGGAATGGAGGGCTTTTTTTTAGAAACCGGTAAACGCAACGAGCTCAGTGAAAAGCACGCCTGAAGCTTTAGATCCGAAATAATCGAAATTTTTTTAATAAAAAAAAAAGCCGGTCTCGATCTTTAACCGACAACATTTTTCTTAATATAGAGTCAAACACTTAAAAAATGTCGATTAGGGGCTCCTTAGGTTGGAAACAATCCATTCAGCTCAAAAAAACAAACATGAGAAATTTTGATTTTTTATGGAAAATTTCCTAACGGTGGGGCTCGACTTGAAGCTTTAGATCCGAAACAATGGCGATTTTTAGCCCAATTTAGTCCGTTTTTGAGCGCTCACAATCAGGTTCTTCAACCGGCAATATTTTCTTTATTCTGGACTGAAACACTTCAACTATGCAGGCTAAGAAAACACGCAAGAAAAATCTTGATCGTATCGGTCCAGCCCAGATAAGGCACTAAAACCGAAGAATTTCATTACAGTAAAATAGCAATTTCTGGGCAGTTGCTAAAAACAAAATGAAGTGTTCAAGTTCCGTTTTTGCCAAATGAGACAAATAAAAATACGGGGTTAGTTTCAATCATTGATTTAATTGAATTCTGCGGCTGGTGCTGGTTGAACATCGGCAAAAAGTGGAACTTTTGCCAAGTTTAGTGCTGCTTTTCAGCATTTTTCGTTGGACGTTTTATGCAGATTTGATTAAACCGCTTCTCCAGCTGCGTGGGACTAGTTTTATTTAATCTATAGAAATTCAGTTAGGTTCAAGCACCTCTTTAAGTTATGGGCTTCGCTATGAAATTTGCAAGAAAAACTGGCTTTTAATGATTTGTTTATCAATTGATTAAGATATAACGATCTTTGGGATTAAGGTGAATGAAGTCCACGTGGAAGATATTTTTGGCTAAAGGATTGATCAACCTGATGGGAAATCAGTGAAGATTTTATTGGATTTTGAGATTGTCTGTTTTACTTCTTCAGATGATCATCCCATTCAGCTGGTGGTTATTTTATTTACATCCTCCCACTAAACACCTTTACATCACAATTATAAATAAACTTAAGACATATTATTCATTGAAGTAATTTCCAAGTCTGATTGGGTTTGTAATCGTGACATGAATTTAAAGCATAAATTACAAGCTGGTCAACATATGGCCAGCTTGCAAGTAAAACTTGATGTACTTAGACAGTTAGGTAATAAACAGCGTGTCGGGAGCAGGATGAATATGCCTGAAAAATGCGACTGAAGAGCTTCACTTGGCCATAATTTCAAGTGGTTTGATGGGAAATAGTCACTATGAGTTTTGGCCGTTTCACATCCCGATTGTGATAAAAATCGATTACATAATCCGTGAGTATCGATGGCGATAACAAGTCCGCTGCAGCCGTCCATATAGGGCATAGTCGAACAATAACCATCGAGTACCACCCGCACATTTCCATTAAGGACGTGATGTATGCAGCAATTTTGAAACCACGATTTCGTACAAAAGTGTCACTTGTTTGCCCTCGTCAGAGTCGCAACATTATTATATACATACAAGCCCACTTTCGCCCGGGTTTTAAAATGCCGCGGCCAACAAACAATGGCTTGTCATTTCGCTCGGTTATCGGCTGCATAGTCAAAAGTCTAATAAATGTGGTGGTTGAATTGGTTGATCTTTGAACCCAGCCATATGGCAAAAGTTGCCGTGGACCTTTCGGGCCCCGAAACATTGTGGATTAAATCAGAAGTTGAGCGAGGAATGGTTGTAAATTATGCGAGATTGGTTAAAAATTGCAGCAATATTTCAGCAAGATTTGCGCAGAGCTACACATTTTTTTTAAGAAAAATATGTTTTTTTCTCATTATAAATCCAAATACTTTAAATATGCAGGTTGATCGACGTTCTTTAGGTTGGAAACAATCCGTTTTTCAAAATGCCTCAAACCCTTCACCTCTTTCATCTCCCGGAAGCGAGAAATGCAACCAGCTTATTGGAAAACACGCTTGAAGCTTTAGATCCGAAAAAATCGACATTTCCGGAACATTTTAAGCGTTTTTTGAGCGTTCACGATCTTTAGCCGAAGATTTTTCCCTTAATATATATATTATATTGACCCAAACACTTTATAAATGCTTGTTTGTGAAAAAATTAAAATTTTCTCAAAATGTCTCAAATTTTACATCATTTTCAGCTCCCGGACGCGAAAAATGCATCGAACTCATTGAAATAATAGACATTTTCGGGCCATTTTAAGCGTTTTTTAAGCGTTCTCGGTCTTTAGCCGACGATTTCTTTCTTATAACAACACTTGACCCAAACACTTTGTAAATGCATATTTGCGACCTTCTTACGTCGAAAGGAATCGATTGAGCTCAAAAAACACGCATGTGAAATTTTGATTTTTGGTGGAAATTTTTCCAAGGGTGGGGGTCGATTTTTTGAAAAAATGAAAATTTTCCCAAAATGTCTTAAATTTTACATCATTTCAGCTCATGGACGCGAGAAATGCATCAAACTCATTGAAAAACATGCTAGAAGTTTCAGATCCGAAACAATAGACATTTTCGGCACATTTTAAGCGTTTTTTGAGCGTTTACGATCTTTAGCCGACGATTTCTTCCTTATTATTGGCCCAAACACTTTATAAATGCATATGTGTGACCTTCTTACGTCGAAAGGAATCGATTGAGCTCAAAAAACACGCATGTGAAATTTTGATTTTTGACCGAAATTTTTCAAAGGGTGGGGGTCGATTTTTTGGAAAAATTAAAATTTTCTCAAAATGTCTTAAATTTTACATCATTTTCATCTCCCGGACGCGAGAAATGCATCGAACTCATTGGAAAACATGGTAGAATTTTCTGATCCGAAATAATAGACATTTTCGGGACATTTTAAGCGTTTTTTGAGCGTTCACTATCTTTAACCGACGATTTCGTCCTTATTATTGACCCAAACACTTTATATGCATATTTGTGAACTTCGTGATATTTGTGATTCGCATATTTGTGAAGTCGAAAGGAATCGATTGAGCTCAAAAAACACGCATGTGAAATTTTGATTTTTGACCGAAATGTTTCAAAGGGTGGAGGTCGATTTTTTAAACAAATGAAAATTTTCTCAAAATGTCTCAAATTTTACACCATTTTCAGCTCGCGGACGCGAGAAATGCATCGAAGCCATTAAAAAACAAGGTAGAAGTTTCAGTTTCGAAATAATAGACATTTTCGGGACATTTTAAGCGTTCTCGATCTTTAGCCGACGATTTCTTCCTTATTATTGACCCAAACACTTTATAAATGCATATTTGTGACCTTACGTCGTAAGGAAGATTCAAAGTATTTTATTCGGGAAATCGGCTTTTCGACCTTAACCGATTGCAATTTTCCGAGATGCAATTTTTATAGAAAATCGTTCGTTTTTCCACAAATTTCAAAATTTTCAAATCGCCCGGATATTAACAGTTACGCAGAAAATTTCTACATGCAAAAAGCTGTTTATCCAAAAGAAAATCGACCTTAAATCCACAAAGGAAACATTGATAACATTTGTCTTGAAAAATCGTCTTTTCGACCAAACTCTGATGACGTTCAAGATTCTCAACTGATTGATTTCAAGTTTGCAATATACCATTTTGAGACCAACCACTCGTTTTAGAACGAATTTTCAATGCCCCAAATCGGGCCCGTATTAAGAGAGTTACTAATTTATTCATACTAAAGGATCTGATGCGCCATATAATTATATTAAAATAAGCGCAAAATATTCATAATATGCGTGTCATTCCCGTGTTCGCCATCATACAAAGTATTTATTTTCTTCAATTATCCATTAGATTAGAACAAAATATCGTCAGTCGACATAAACCTGGCACAAATGGGGGGATCATGGGTCTCTGGATCCCCCCTTCTGAATTGGCTTTGCCATTTTCTTTAAATCGATCTCCATGTCGAATCATTTAAACAAATTTAAATCAAAATCTTTTGCAAAACTTTCAACTTTCGATTGTTCGCTTTAAATGACGATTTAGTTAGCAATTCATTTATCAACCGATATATTTGAACCATTAAGATCGAAAATTGTCTAGAACGTCACTCTTTCAGAGTGTTAATCTGGCCTTGATATTACAATGCCCTACCCTGTCTTGTCGTTGTCCTTTCATTTCCAATTGCTCGATATTTATTGCATTAAGTTAGTGGTGCCCTTTAAACGGGAAATTATGCGCCAGTAATGATAACCATAAAAACTGTTAACAAGTGCATTTATTATTATGCACTTGAAACCAGCCACACTTTATGATTAGATCATTGCATAAATGAAGTGTTTCACTCGTATTCGATTATATAATCGAACAACAGCCGCTGTATATTGTGAATAGTTTCCAATTGGAATTATTCAAATATTCGAATGTCAAGAACGGATAATTAAGTGGCTGCTACCAAACCACTTTACGGCCAATTTGCTGTTAATGGCCCAATAACAACATCTGCACTTCGATATAGAGAATACGGAATTTTGACACTAAAGCCTCAAACATGTTGTGCACAACAACTCTTCTTTAGCATCGTTAGTATTTGATTAATGCAAAACATCTTATTGATTTAAGATTTTTCTGTGGCTGCCGCCCAAAACCAAGACCAATGTGAGAACAGGGGAGGTTGAAACGATTTTCTCAGTTATCAATTCAATCCAGCTGTATCATGTTAAAAAACGAAATATACAAAATCGGCCTTAAACGATTTAAAACTGCCCAGAATTTTCCATCCAGTTCCTCAGTTAACGAGCTTTCATAAATAGCATTAAGCTCGTGGAAGATTGAAATTTTTCTTGGGCAAAAAACGAGCAATAGAAACCTTAATTGAGCCGATTTGGACAGTAGCCAAAGGTTTTGGTTCATTATCTTGGAGAAAAAAGCAATTTAATTAACGGGTGCTCGGCTTTATCAAGGCGATTTCGTATTTAATTTTTCCAATTGATCGGGCTCGTTAGTTGCCTCTTGGCCGCGCCCATCAGCCAGACCATTAACTTTATTATAGAAGGATATGTTTAGTCCTTACTTGACTCCCATTTTTCTGATTTAGTCATAAATAATAATACTCCAGTGTTTATATTTTTGAAAATTTCGAAAAACTGCCCATTGAACTGTTGAGGAAAACTGAAATGAGTACATAACATTGGCACGCATATAATGGCCTATAAATATTTTCTTTTCCCCCAACCACCATTAATTCTTTCCAGTTTTCCACATGTTAATTTATTGTCTACGCATAATCCATTCATGCCAATAAATCTTACTGCTTTGCCTAAGTTACCATACCATTGTTTCATGCATTTGGGGAGTGGTTGTTAAATGATTAATTTAGTGTCATGCACTACAAGACAGGGAAAAAATGTAGTGATTCAGGTTCGAGTGTGTGAGCCAGAGCTATACCAATCTAACCCCGACTAAATCAGGCCGTTTCGGCTAAGAAAACTGAATCTTTTTACTAAATTGCTCGTAAAAAGTTACGAATTGTGACCTCTGTTCTCCGCCTGTTTTATAGTTTTCCTTCCATTTGTGTTTTTCCAGCGCTTGATTGTGTCCATCTTCAATAAATCTAAATCACGAAATCGCAAAACTTTATCTCCATTTAAGCAGATCTTTTCTAGTCTCAGTCAGCAGCGTGGTTTCTACCTGTATTTTCGCTCCTTTGAAGCTCTATTTTGCTTCGAGATTTCATTCTATATAGTCGTGAATTTAGCTTTGTTCATTTTAAGTTTATTGTCAACTAGCGGCGTGGCGTTGCCCACGTTGACCTGTAGTTACGTGCGCAATTTTTCTACAACAGTTCTGATCGATCTCAGCCGAGAGGCAAAAAATGAATAAATAAAATTTATTTCTGGCCGCAGTTAAAGGCTTGTTATAGAACATGAAGAGAAATATAGAACTCAACGAAACAAAAACTAAAAGAATTAGGAAGTTGAAATTTTGTCAGGAAGTTACTCTCCAATAAACGAAGAAACATACACAATTTCAGCCTTGCAGCTCGGTGCGATCATGGTTAAATTTGGAGTTTTTATGGACAGACAAACAGACATACATTCATTTATATATATATCAATAGAGAAGAGATATTCCTTGGTGCTTTGTGGCAAATATTCTAGTTGTACTGGAGATTTGCATCATTTTCCGCTATGATTGCACTCTCGTCGCCAAAAAACGTATCTGCAGATTTCAGGTTGTGTAACCTGAAATGTGCTACATCAAGATTTGATTTTTCATTTTCCGTTTCTTGATTATTTAGCGGTTATCAAAAAATCGTTTAAACAGCATTAACAGAGCACGATTTAAAATTTTCTGGAAAATTAACGAATGCTCTGATGGCTCTGATTTTTCGCCTAAAGCTCTGCATGAACGGCCAGGAAAATTGCACTCTGTATCTTCCATGACTTCCGAGTTTAAAAAATCATACAATTACAGAAAAACCGCTCCTCAGACCACAATTTGAAGATTTCTGGAAAGTTTATGCGTGCTTCAATTGCACTAATTTTTTACCTGAATAAAGTGCAACGGTGAGAAAAACGTCAGTTAAAAGCCTCAATTGTAGGTACAAAAAGGTTTTTTAAACAATTGCAGAAAATAGCTTTCAGAGCACGATTTGAAGATTTCTAGAAAAATTAAAGTTTGCTCAAATTGCTCTCATTTTCCACGTGAAGCTCCTCAGAAGCCTCGCACAAACTACAGGGAAAATTGCAATTGACATCTTTACTTGCTTCCAAGTTACAATTTTTTTCTTCAGACAGTTACAGAAAACCGCTCTTCAGAGCACGATTTGAAAATGTCTGGAAAATGTATGCCTGCTTCAACTGCAGACATTTTTTACCTCAATGAGCTCCAAAGCCTTACGTACACAGTCAGAAAAACTTCAGGTGAACACTTCAATTCTAGGTAAAAAAGGCTTTTTTAAACAATTGCGGAAAAAAGATTTTCAGAGCACGATTTGAAGATTTCTAGAAAAATTAACCTTTGCTCAAATTGCTCTCATTTTCCACTTGAAGCTCCTCAGAAACTTAACATAAGTTTATGTCTGTAGTTACATGGGATCCATGTAATCCATCCATGTAGGTATAAGGAAAATTGCAATTATCAATTTCTTCAATTGCTTCCGAATCACAATGTTTGAGCACAGTTTGAAGCTTTCTGGATAATTAACTCAAGCTTCGATTTCTCTCAACTTTCAACTCAAGCAACTCCCAAGCTTCGAATAATCGACGAAAAAACTTGCAATTGAAATCTTCAGTTCCTTACGAGTAACATTTTTTTCTTGGGACAATTACAGAAAACCGATCTTCAGGGCATGGTTTAAAAATTTCGGGGAAATGCGCGTTGTTGTTACCATTTTCCAGCTAGAGCTACTTTTCATCTTGGAAAAATGGTAGTTGAAATGAAGATTTTTTCCTTGCTTCCACCGATTTTTAGAGCACGATTTGAAGATTTCTAGAAAATTACCGGGTGCTCGAATTGCCCTCGTGTTTCACTTGAACCTGCTATGGGATGTTTCATTTGGTCCCAATTTTCACTGGGAGCTAGTCCCAAGCTTCACATTCACTGTGAAAAGAATCAGAATGAAAAGGTTTAATTTACTGGCAAATTACAATGTTTTTCAGCCAAGGACAAGAAACCGTCTTTTATAATAGCTAAGTCTGAAAATCCCCCAAAATAATTGAGAGCCTCAATTGGTTTGATTTTCTGCCAGGATTTCTTCTGATGCTTCACTTGCACTATGCAAAAAGGGCAGATTGCAATTGTTACTCCTTCATTGTTCATTCATGTCTTCATGTTCAAAAGTTTATTGGTATTTTCAATTTGTTTCTGCATTTTCTAGGAGTTTTTACAATGTTTCTTTCATGTTGTGTTTGACCTTCATTTCATTTCATTCACAGAAATTTTTTAATTCTTCATAATTTTGTGCACTTTCTCACGACAACTTTGCTTCCAGCTGTTTATTGTTGCGTTGCCTGATAATGTTTTTGCATATTTCTTTAGTTCAACTTCTCATCAAGCATTTCTGAAGTTGAAACACTTTGGAACATTGAACAGCTCGATTTTCCCATTTGCCTTATCGCAACACTGCACATTTTTGCTAATACTTGGCATTAAGTAAGTGCATAATTTAGCCTACACTTCGCGCTACATGCCTTATGATGAAGCCACCACCCATTTAAGCGGGTCGAGACTTAAGCCCAAGTTACTAATTGATATTGTCAATAGAAGGCATGGGCTTACTGCTTATTTAGATCTAAGAACTACTAAACCAAACCTGTTCTTTTATTAGATAACAAATAAAAACTGCTCTGCACTTGGAGGTAAATACCTTTCCCACATCAATTTGACGTTAATAGGAAGGACGCAGACAAGTTTGGACATGTTTAGATATTAATTAAAACTAGAAGCGTTACAGAACGGCCCATTGTTAAGGTGGAGCTTAAAATGGGCTATTTTATGTGCTTATGTTTGAGGATTGAAATTTTTAACTAACGCACATTAAGGTGAACGTACCGATGGTATTCGTCAACTTTGTGAACTGGTTTAGTTTTGTTGGTTGGATTTTTTCACTGCTGAAATTTGTATTATTTCGACTTACGTATTTTGGAAGCAAGATTAATTAATGTTCTTAAAAAAAACCTGGCTTTAACTGATCGAAAATCGAAAATGTTTCGGTGGCATTTTGGTGAAATAGAAACCCATTAATTGCCCAGGTAAAACTAGTCTATTGTTATTTCTTCGTCAATTTCAACGTTAATGAGGAAATGCAATCAATTTCAACCACATTTTTTGAACAGTGCTCACTTTAGTTGATAAATCGGCCAACGACCATAGAATGAAGTAATTTTCGTAAATAATTGACAAAGTGTGGGGACAAAACAGCGGAACGATTTATCAGTTCATGTAGAGATCATGATTAAGCAATGTGGGTTGTAAATTTCAATAAAACTATTTGTAATGGTGCTGTAGTGATTTTTCAACATTCAGAAAAGTATGTTAATATATTCGTTTTGCTAGGTTCTGGCCACGTCACCACAAGCGCTATGTTTTAAACCACTTTTATATTCAGAACCACGTCTAACAATCATTATTTTCATGGGAAAGGTCATACATTCTCGAGACAAAATCTTTACGACATGATGAGTCACAAACTGTTTTCTAAGAGTACTATTTGTTTACTTTTATCTTTACACGGTGGTATCTGGCCAGCCGTGAACAGAAGACGAAGAGCGATTTACATAATTTTGCATTTCCCGGGACAAACAAAAAATGTTCAACTGGGTAAAAACACACAAATATTTTAAACTTTGAACACGTAAACGAGTGCAGCCCTTCAAGGGTCTTCAGTCTATTGTCTTTGCCAGTTGCACCTACAGAAATGTTAAATAATTAATTCCATGGATCAATCAAAGAAAATCTTTATACACATACCAGCACTTAGCATACAAGTGAGTGAAACTCTCATGTAAAATTAACATTTATTGTAGTGAAGAATATTAATCAATCCGATCAATCACGTGCGATGTAAACTGGCTTAGATATATTACGCCATTTAGGTACCATTCTCACCTCAAATAAGTGTTACGAACAGTTATATAAAATCTACAGGTATAACGACGCGATGCTTGCTTATAGTTATTTCAATGCGAATTTTTCTGCCATTGTAATTTTCAATTTATTATCGCGGTGATTTATGGGAAAATTTGCCATTCTCAGAAATTCCTTGTTTACACCAATCCGATGTTTCACTGTATTAAACCGAATCGGACCGTATGCCATTGGCATTAATTTCCGCAAGAGCGCAATATCTAATTACAGTTAAAGACATGCATGCCTGGCAAATTATAAAGTTCAACGATTTTTGTGGAAATCGAATGGAACGGACGGGTTGATGGTCTCAGGTTCATTACCGCGACATTCGCTTTATCTGTGTATAATCTAATTTAATCTAGCTGGTTGTTCTCAAACGAAAAAAAAACGTCAAAAATCCAGTTTTAAAATCATTATAATTAAAACAGTTACATCAACGCGGCTATGTAAATATTGGACGATTATTTATGGAATGCCAATAACGTTGGTCACAGTCTTGACCGCTACGTTCAAATTTAAATTAAATCTTTCAGGCAATGGATTATTGGCAATATTTAACAATCCGTTGTCTAATCTGGTTTGCATTGCTCCAACACTTTTCAGCTGCTTCTACTTGATTTGCGATCTACTTGCTCGCAAAGTTGAGAAGGTACAGAACTCGATTTTTGTATATTGAATGACAAAGTTAAAAAATTTAAACCTGCAAAAGTTGCCAGGGTATAAAATGGAAACTTTGCCAGTTGCTTGACCAAGACCTAGTCTATACATGTGCAAATTTTCAGTCAAATCGCACAGTCTATTATGTTTCTAGGACGTTCCAAACTTGACATTAAAAAGTATTGCAAAGCCCCATTTTGCCGATGTGCCTCTAAAAAATTCGCGCTTGCAAAGTTCTTGAGATAAACAAGCGAAACTTTAAGTCTGGATTAACCAGCTATTTGTCTGCAAATCAGAAAGTTCTCAATCAAATCGCAAGTCCCGTTGTTTCCCAAGAATATTCTAAAACTGACGTTTAAAACTCATGCGGAACGCCAATTTGCCACCGCGTGTCTAAAACGTCTTACCTTGCAAAGTCGATGAGTAGTTAAAAATGCCAAACTTTGCGGGTTGATTAACCAGATGCCTTTCTAAAAACCTAGAAGTTTTCGATCAAATTGCAAGTACCATTGATTCTCCAGAATTTTCCAAACATAATGCTAAAAACTGATGCAAAACCCCAATTTGCCACCGCGCTAAAAAAATTCCACCTGACAAAATCGATGAGACTAAAAGCGATACTTTACTAGTTGATTGACCAAATGCTTTGCTGCAAACTTGGGAATTTCCGATCAAATCGCAAGTCCCATTGATCCTCTAGAATATTCGAAACTTGACGTTAAAAACTCAGGTGGAACGCCAATTTGCCACCGCGTTTCCAAAAAGTTCTACCTTGAAAACCCTATGAGATTGAAAAACGAAATTTTACGAGTTGATTAATCAGATACTGGTCTGCAAACCTGGAAGTTTTCAATCAATGGCACTCTCCGTTGATTCTCCAGAAAATTCGAAATTCGATGTTAAAAAGTCATCCAAAACGCCGATTTACAGCCGCGTGGAAAAAGTCTCACTCCTAAAGTCGAGCAGATAGAACAGCCAAATTTTTTGAGTTGATTGATGTGATACTTGCCCACAAACCGAAAAAGTTTCAATCAAATCGCGGATCGCTTTGATTCTCTAGAATATTCCAAACATTCGTCAATTTTCCACTAGTTATGCGATTCAATCAATTGTGCCGCCGCGATTCTCAAACCATCATCAATAAAAAAATTGGGCAAATATGCAATTGAGATTTTAGTCATTCATTGACATAATCCTACTCTAAAATTTTTGAAAATTTCAATTCACTCAAGCGGCCCATTGATTTTCTGTAGCGTTCCAAACCCGGCAATAAAAATGTGCAACTCCACCTTGCCGCTTGACGTCTAAAAATTCCTAACTCCGAAATTTCAGAAGACATCGAACTGAAACTTTAGCAGTGGATCCGTGTTTAAGTACGGAAAATTTCACTCAAATCGAGCATCGCATTGATTTTCAAGTACTCATTCACTTCAAACGAAACCATTAATTTTTCAAGTCAAAGCTGTTTTTGAGAATGATTATGATTTGGACGGTGGCTACCGTTTAACCAAGACAGTAAGTACTGGGCCTTAAAGTAGCTGAGTATTTGCGAACCTTAAATTTGCACCTTCCTCTAGAAAATTATACAGTAAACTGGTGCTAAGCAGTGATTATTTTCTGCAACTACCTGCATTATCGGAAGCTAATTGACATAAATTTTATACTTTTTTTATTGTTGCTTGGCCGCTATTAGCATAATTATAATAGTTATAATCTCGAGGGAAATAAAACAGCGAAATGATCAGTTAGTTGAAACAAATCCATATTTATTACCATGCACAAGCCGAAGACTCTGCTAAATAATTACCGGATGGTGTAAAATCATGACGATATGAAAATAAGTGATAGAGTCATCAACCAGTTCGTGCGCAGTGAAAAACCTCAAATATTCAGTTATTTGCAAACAAACTGTGAAAAACATGTTAATTGCTACCGGCTTGCTTAATGTAAAGAAACTGAAAAAAAAACATATAAGATTGCGTGGAAAAATCGACTGCAATGGTTTCATAAAGAGTGTTGCACTATGTACAGCAATTATTTTAACCAGAACTAAGGCAGATTGACGTGAATAAAATGCAATGAATTATCGCGAATTTCGTGCAATCTAGACCTGCGGCTTGGTAATATCTTAATTAATAATTAGCAATTGAAATAATTATCCAGAATTGAAGTAGAGTAGGAAAATGAGGTGGTCGGTTTACCCAAAAGGCCTCGAAAGTGTGTCGGGCCATAGGCGTGCCTGATTGTTCACTTTGTCGACCTTTCATTTAAATTAATTAATTTGCAATAGTAAAATTAGGTTACACTGATTGTCTCTAATGGGAGTTGCCCATTTTCAGATGAATGCTTGGCACATTTTTCCAACCATTTGGAGCCAAGGAATTGTGGTCGAAACTTGCCCAGTCCAGACAATAACATAAACGACTACTAATGAAACAACAACTAGATTTATGCCTCATTAGAAAACAATCATAGTCGTGATTACCTAATTAATGGCACTTAGAATGGAAAGACAAGGTTAGAATCTTAGGTGCCAATGATCCGATTCCACAGTTAACTAGTCAGCTGCTGCTATTGGTAATTAGCGAGAAATTTTACCGGAAACGTTATACCGCTGATACAATGAGTCGATTTAGGTGAAGTAATTCAGCATATGTTTGGTAGGATGTTGGATTCACCTGAGTGGCGCTCATTTATTTTCTGAGACGCAAGATGGGTATTTGACTCATTTTTCTTTTCAAACATTATTGTACCGAAGCCCCGGGGCACGCCACTGTTTTAAATCGATTGTTGGTGTTAGTGCGAGGCCATTTGGGAGAATTCAACGATTTATCCAGGCATTTAATGGCTGTAGCAATAATAACATCTGCCGTGTATTCACACCTACGGTATCTGGTCGTAAAATGGTTTAAGGAGGAACTAGTTGACGAAAAACCATAAAATCTCGAAAAAAGGACTAAAATTAGGGGCCTGGCCTAAGCAAATAAACGACTATCAAATGAGAAATATCTAACCGGAATGGTATTAATTATGGCTTATTTTCGTGAAATTGTCACCGACAAAGAATGCGTATATTTGCGAAACCGCAAATATTCACATACCCACATTTAAACTTAATCCTGCCAGTGGTTTCTCAAAAATATTTTTTTTAGAAGTAAGAAATGAAACTGATGCTTTTTTGCAAAGTTTTCCCGTATTTTTTCCGGATTTTAATTGCCCAATCTTGATAAGGCCTGATATTGAGTTGACTTTCATGTTTTCTCTTCTAGCAACTTCTTCCTGAGAATTTGTTTTCAACAGCTTCTACTTCTTTTTGTCCGGGTTTTCTTGGGTATTTTCTTTGTCATTACGGTTTTTTATTGCTATCTTAGTCTAATCGCCCGGTCATTTATGGTTATTTAACGGCGGGTAAATTTAGTTGCGAAAGTCATTGCAACTCCAACTTTGAAAAATTCTCCAAATTCAACCCAAGCTTCTAAAGAAGCGAAACTCTGCTCAACTGTAGAGTTGTGTTGGCTCTACTGTCATCCGCAAAAACATTTTTTTATCTCTACGCATTTGGACGTAATGAATTTTTGAAGACCGACGCGTTAATTTAGACGCCAAAGTCATTGCAAGACTCATTTTGAGTAATTCTCAAAATTCAGGTCATACCTCTAAGAAACGTAAACTTTGCGGAATTATAGAGCGATGGGTACTCTATTTAATGCCCGAAACAGCGCGTTTCAAGTTCAACTGCTTTGGGAGTAATTAATTTTTGAAGATCGACGCGTTAATTTAGACGCCAAAGTCATTACAAGACTCATTTTGAGTAATTCTCAAAATTCAGGTCATACCTCTAAGAAACGTAAACATTGCGGAACTTGCGGAAAGACAAAACTTGCGGAAAGACACGACGCTTTACAGAATTATGAAGTGAGGCTTGGCTTAATTATTCTCCTAAATGACGCCTTCCAGTCTCAACTGGTTTGCTCGGAATCATTTTTTGAACATCGACGAATACATTTTTTCATCAAAATTGATAGCAAACCTCATTTGCAAATTTCCCAAAATTCAACTTCAAAAAACAAAAACAATGAGAGATCATAGAACGATAGTTGGGCTATCTACGGCTGTACAAAGCTCTTTTCCACATTAATTAGTTCGGTCGTAATGGTGTTTTTACCACCCGCGTTTTAACTCATGAAGAAGTAATTGCAAGTTCCATTTTGAATAATTCTCAAAATTCAACCAAACCCTAAAAGAAAATCAAACTTTGAGAAAACATTGAAGAAAACTTCCTCTAAATTTGGCCATTCACGTGACTCCTACATCTCTATTGGTTTCGTCGTACTGAATTTTTTAACAAGGGCAGGTAAATCTAGTCGCACTAGTCATGGCAAACCTCAATTTGAAAAACTCTCAAAATGCAGCCACAGTCGCCACGAGAATTAGCTTTTGAGGACCCATAGAATGAGGTTTACTCTATTTTCAGGCCAAAAAAGCGCACTCCATTTTTTTTTAACTGGAACGAACAGTTTAAGATGAGTTTCAGGTTGCGTAAAAAATCAGAATCACTCTGAAAATTTGCAAATTTACAAAAAATCCTCAACATTTCGACACGTTTTGCATGGTTTCGATGGCCAAAAGGTTGGAACAAATTCGACAAATGACAAAACCGTTTTGTTTAGACATTAGCTTTGTAGGCTTTTTGCAGCGCAAAGAAGTGCTGCGTATTTCGGGTCAGTTGAGAGTCCTTGAGGCATGAAAAACTTGACCTTTTGGGCAAAAGCATGGGTAACCTGCGTTAAATACCTGTAAGGTTCATTTGCTAAAAGATTAGGCAACAATGAGAAAATGAATTACTAGTAAATAATGAACTATTCTAATCTTTATATAACGTGCTCTGTCGAGTGTGAAATAACGTTCGCAGGAAGGCAAGTTGTTGCGGTTTATCCTGGTCGTTTTGCTATGGCCATTTCTCGATAGGTTTAATGCCATCTAATTAACCCCATGGGATGTGAGTTTTTCACGTGTGCAGATAAAATCTCCAAAAGCTCCAAGTTAATTAACGTGGTGGGGCCTTGCCATCAACGTTTGCGCGTTTTGAAAAAAACCCATACAATATTCACGCCTGTGCGTCTCCCACATAGTGATTCGTCAAAAGGACTATTTGAGTATGATGATTGTTCGTTTGAAGAACCAGAACAATATCGGCACTTTATACCAGCAGGCCCAACCTTTTCGAGTATAGTATATGCCAACATTCTGGGCTTAAACAAAAGAAATAATCGACATTGATCGAAACGTGAAGTCATCACCTTCTTATAGCATCTTCTAGTGCCAATCTAGTGCCTGACCTGGGCTCGAAGAAGCCTATAACCGGTTATGCGGGAGACCAACAACCAACCAACAACACTGGGTCGAAGCAGCAACAGCAAAATGGCCTGCGGTCACCAAAAAATGGCCAGCAGAGATATTCAATGCCTGATAGGAAAAATAAATTGCCATAGTTTATGATCTAGGAATTAATGTTTACCGAGAACGCTTCAAACTCGAATTCTACCGGCCGCAAAAATTTACAAATGGAATCTTAAGGATGATGCCACAACCGGCTTTGATAAGGTTTAGCTGGATTAGTTTCACTTATTTAATTGAAATTAAACCTGTTTTTGCTCGATGCGTGATTTAGATTAGAGCTGACTATCGAACACGAGTTGCCCACCAAGGATTTGTCTCAGTCTGCTTCAACTCAGACTTAAATAAATTAGAATCGACAAAAACGTTTAGTGTATAAACCTGGCGAGCTTTTCGGGTTTTTACAAATCCGCAGTTCTTCAAAAAATCATCACAGCCAAATCAGTAGGGACTGAAACGCGCCTTTTGTAGCTGTAAGCAGAGCAAACTGCACTCTATGATTCTATGAATGTTGAGAAATGTTCAAAAATTCATTACGACCAAACCAAATCGGGTTTAACTTGCAGATGTTTGAACGTTGTTGCCGTTAACCGGTAATTTACGCGAGGTGCCAGAAGATATATTAAACAGGTAGAATGGAATGATAAAAAACGTCCATAATTTAAGGAAAGATGCCGAGTCCTTTAAACACCATTCCCGTGTTTTTCCGAGCCCAGCATCTGTCCCCATAAAAATAATTAAAGTGGACGCAAAAAATTAGTCGCTCTCGAAGAATTTGACTACAGCACCAAAGCAGGACGCGATCAAAGGCTGCCGATCGACATATCTTAAGCAGTGTAGACAAATAAATTTGGTTTTCAAATAAATAGCTTTTGGAGAGTGGAAAGATAACTCTCGAGAGGTTCGACGATTTTGTAGTTAAGGAATCGTGACAGTTTTAGAGGATCGGGGATTAAAGAAGTGTAATACAGATAAAAGGCAGACTTTGCCAACCATTTGTCAAAGCGTGCCGGTCCATTCGTTCTCTAGATGGGCCTTTGTTGGTGCTTTGGATATGAGCCTTTTATGCACTTGAGCATTCATGACCTTTATGGACACTTCAGGCAAACATTTCGAGAGAGAATTGCACAGACAACGCACACACATTTTTTTTGTTCAAAATATCAATTAGAATTTTACAGTTCGGCTGGCTGCGAATGGCAAGAGACGGTTTTGACCCAAATCAACACATGTTGAGAACACCTTTCCTTCTTTTCATTATCGGTTCCACAATAGGGTACCAAAACTAATTGCCTACATCGATTGTTGCTGTTCTGTGGGACTTGAACGTTGTTAAACTTAAAAATGGAATTGCAACAAATTGATCATCTAAAACAGGTTCTTTGGAGCTATCAAGTTTAGTCATTTTTCAAAATTCAGTTTACGCCCTGAACTCCGTGAAATCTTGTCTTTGTCCAGCGCAGGGCTTTGCGAACACTATGTTAAAAAATAATTTTGATCCTTTAACTGGTTTGAAAGCTGGGATTTTTTGCCATGGGAAAAGTTGCGTTTTTGCCATGGGTAAAGTTGCGTTTTTGAACCTGAAGTTTAGCAATTTTTTAAAATTGGGTCTCTGCTTGGAAATCGCTCAAATTTGGTTTGCATTTGTCTGAGGGCTACGCAAGAGCGGATCCAGGGGGGGGGNACGAATTCTGTGGCTCGAATGGTTCTTGAGAAACTTCGAAAAAAGCAGCGTCATATTCAAGTTGATTTTGCAACTCAAAAAAAAAACGCAAATCTAAAACTTCTTGAATTCAAGCATTTTTTGAGAAAACTGCCAACATTTTCCCATCCATGG
This sequence comes from Dendroctonus ponderosae, assembly GCF_020466585.1. Lineage (NCBI taxonomy): Eukaryota > Metazoa > Arthropoda > Insecta > Coleoptera > Curculionidae > Dendroctonus > Dendroctonus ponderosae. Next base: position 697,763 of record NW_026019016.1, on the reverse strand, counting down.
TTCACGTTCTAAAAAGGTCATTTATATCTGTCTAGAATGATGTACAAATGAGCGTTCTTGCTCATTTTACCTCCGAGATATGAGGAAAAACGGTACGGAAAACATTAAATTTTGGCATAATTTTGCACCTAAGTGTCTGATATTCTAATTTCACATTCTGGTTCAAAACTACTCGAATTTCCTCACTCACGTTGTTACGACTGAATCGACTTTTCAATTC
>NW_026019016.1:676551-697455 GCF_020466585.1 Dendroctonus ponderosae | reverse complement strand
CTATCCAACGATGCCAAAACGAATTATGTGGCTCGAATGGTTCTTGAGAAATTTCGAAAAAAGCAGCGTCATGTTCAAGTGGATTTTGCAAACTCAAAAAAAAATTACGCAATTCTAAAACTGCTTGAATTCAAGCATTTTTTGAGAAAACTGCCAACAATTCCCCATCCATGGTTCACTTTCTAAAAAGGACAATTATTTCTGTCTAGAATGATGTACAAATTAGCGTTCTTGCTCATTTTGCCTCCGAGATATGAGCAACAATGGGACGGAAAACATGGAAGTTTGGCATAATCTTGCACCTAAGTGTCTGATATTCAAATTTCGCTTTCTGAGCCAAAACTATTCGAATTTGCTCACTCACGTTGTTACGACTGAATCGAGTTTTCAATTCTCTATACAACGATGCCAAAACGAACTCTGTGACTCAAATGGTTCTTGAGAAACTTCGAAAAAAGCAGCGTCATGTTCAAGCGGATTTGGCGACTCAAAAAAAAAACCACTCAAATCTAAAACTTCTTGAAAACAAGCCTTTTTTGAGAAAACTGCCAACATTTCGCCATCCATGGTTCACTTTCAAAAAAAGCCATTTATTTCTCTCTGCGCAGAGCTGCGGCTCGAATGGTTCTTGAGAAACTTCGAAAAAAGCAGCGTCATGTTCAAGTGGATTTTGCAATTCAAAAAAAAACCACGCAAATCTAAAACTTCTTGAATCCAAGCATTTTTTGAGAAAACTGCTACATTTTCTTATCGATGGTTCAGTTTCTAAAAAGGCCATTTAGTTCTCTTTGGAATGATGTAAAAACGAGCGTTCTTGGTCATTTTGCTTCCGAGAAACATGCAAAACGGGACGGAAAACATGAAATTTTGCAATAATCGTGCGCCACCCTTGCCCAAAACGACAATAATTTTTCTAATTTTATAGACAACAGAAGACTATATTTTTTCTACATAACTACTATGTAAAAAAATAGCTTTGATCCGACTGGTTTGGAAGCAGCGCTTTTTTGCATAAGAGGTTACCGTGGTTAAGTGTCGCGTTTTTGAACCGGAGGTTCAACAATTTTCTAAAATTCAGTGTCTGCTCAATACTCGGTGAAATTTGGTAGAAATCTACCTGAGGGCCTTCTTAACACGATGGCAAAAAATTAGTGTTTGCGTCTTTTACTGGTTTGAAAGTGGCGGGTTTTTGTGTTTGGGGTATCAATGGCTGAAAGTTACGTTTTTGAACCTAAAATTTAAATTGTTTAGCACTCAATGCATGGATAAAACTCCGTGAAATTTGGTGTGTACCTAGTGGCGGTAGTTCAGAACAGCACGAAAAAAAATGAGTTAGATCTTTCCACTGAGTTCGAAGTTGCAATTCTTTTAACCTTCAAGAGGTTGCAATGGTTAAAACCCGCGTTTTTGAGCCTAAAGTTCAGCAACATTTCAAAATTTGGTGTCTGCATAAAACTAGACTAAATTAGGCCCAGATCTTGCCTAAAGCTTTCTAAATACTGTGCCAAAAAATGAGTTTAATTGTAGCACCTGTTGCAATTTTTTGCCCAAAAAGTGCATTTTTCGGCCTGAAATTCAGCCACATTTCAAAATTCGCTGTCTACTTGGAACCCCGTTAAATTGGGTCTATATCTCGCTCACTTTGCCAACACCCGGTGAAAAATGGGTTTCATCCTTATACCAGCTTGCAAGTTACAATTTTTTCCCTATTGGTTACAGTGGCTGAAAGTTGCGTTATTTAACTTAAAGTTCAGGATTTTTTCAAAAGTTAGCGCCTGCTTGGAACGCGTCCAAATTAGGGCTATCGTTACACGGGGGGTTTGTAAACAGCACGTAAAAAAACTGGTTTTAGTTTTTGATTAGTGTGATTTTTTATCCAAAAAGTTGCAGTGGCTAACAGTTTTGAAAGGGAAAGTTAGGCAATTTTTCAAAATTCAGTGTCTACTTGAAACCCCTAAAATTCTGTCCATATTTAGCTGAAGCTTTTGTTAACATTTTTTAAAAAAAGACACTTTTTCTTGGGAAGTTGAAGTTTAAATTAATAAAATACCGTCAGTCAGAATGGGGTTTTCGTGTTGCCATAGCCAATTCCCAAGGTGAAAAGCCCATTCAACCCAAATAAATCACCTGGCTTTATCGGCACCGGAAACACTTTTTACACCTGGGTGTTGTTGTCTCAACCGTTTTGGCGGATTTCGCAGAAACGTCTCAAAGGTGCAAGACAATTGAAGAACTCTTCTATTTTTGAAGTTCGAAAGACTTTTGCTTTCATTCGCTGATGACTTTTAGTGGGCAAAAAACTGGCAGCGTGACCAAATAAAGCTGAATCGAAGACATGAAATCGCTTTTTCCCGTTTTCACTTCTTTGGTCGTTTTGCAGTTGCTCAAGCCGTGGCTTTATTCATTAAATGAACTTCTGGTTATTAGCTGAAGATATGGAGGGCGTGAATAAATAAATCTTCACTGTCCAAGACATTTCGCACTTAGAAGCCGCAGACTGTGTGTTTCGGATGGTTGGCCCCAGACAACTGCTGAGCCATTCCACACTCTCAACCATTACCATGTTATTTGAAAAAAGTCGAACGTTATTAAAAGCAATACATTTGCTAAATGTATTGCTTTTATCGAAAGCTCTTTTAATTCCTTTATTGCTGCAGGTGAATAAAATTGGCTTCCAGGCTTCCAGTAACTATTTGTAGGTAGAAGTCGCCGATGAATAGTCACTTTCTCAAGAAGCCTCATTATTACCTACACTAAATTGTGTACGATAATATTAAGATGAAATCAATTAACCGAGTTTGAGAGAGATTTGTCGAAAAAAAACTGCAAAGCAGAACATCACCGAAACATCTTAACCAAAATATCTTGGAGGTCGTTGAACCAACTACTCTTTCTTGTTTGGGCCTTCTTTTTCAACTAAATATTTTGTTGCTGCTCGAAACCACAAGAAAGTTGCAGAGTCATAGATGGCCGAAGCGATCCGGCCAGTTTGAAGTCTTCTTGCACACCGAATGATTTTCAAGCGTTTGAATACTATTTTAGATCGTCCAGCAAATGTCAGGCAGATAATGCCTTTAAAAATGATGGGTGGTCGCCAATGCCAATTTATAGAGCTACAGATTGTTAGGTGGATTTTTAGACCCACTTTGGCCTCGAGGAATGTTTGAAAAATTGCCTGTCTTGTCTGCGGACAGGCCAGTTTAGGTGTACAAATTAAAAAAAAAAATAGCCTGAAAGTTTTCAAAGCGCTGTTTTGTGATATTGAAACAAGTTGCAACTAATTATTGCATGAAATTATCACATTTTCAGTTTTTGACTCCAGTGGATCTGGAGCATTAGTGAAAAAAGCCTAAGAACTTTTAAGGAAGTATGATTTTGAGTAAGAAAATTTTGCGAAAGCCGCCCTATCATCCAACTGGAGCGAAATGTTTTCCGCTTGCAGATGTGACTATTCTTGTTCTTCAATGGAGATTCGGAGTTTCGCACTGTTGTGATTTCGGACCTAGAATTTTTGAATATTAGCCTACAAATTGTGAACCGAAAATTTTAACAATTGCTCTAAATCACCATTGAAACAAATTGCACAGATTTTTACATGCAACTCTAAGTATTTAGTCTTCAGTTCGGTCAAACTTTGGAAAATATCAATCTCAATCTTCTGGAACTACTGGACACAGATCTGTAACGGTCCCAGTTGCAAAAGTGTAAAATTTTCCAAAATTGGCTGCAATTTTTACAAAGGAACAATAAATCCAGGAACTAAAATGAATTGAATTGCAACCAATTTAGTGGAAAGACGTGGAAGTTTTGAATAAACTCATGTTCATTTTGAAAGAAAATCTCACTCAATTATGTAATATTTTCAAAAAAAATGAGTCAAAGTAAGCAGGGGTTTTAATGAGAAATTTTCGTGATCTTTGCTGAAAAGAAATGAGCACTATCGGAACGAAGATAAAAACATTTAAATAAAAGATGACACAATGGGTTAACGTAAAAAAGTCCAACCAAATGTTTATCAAACTTCATAGCATGAAATGATTCACTAACTGCAACTAACAACAGGTTTAAAAGTTGTATGGAAAGCTAAGAGCAAATTTAACGCAAAAAACTGGGCTAAAGTGATACATAATGCCACGCTAACACTGCAATTAGCCAAATACCATATTGGATAAACACGCTCCCATAATAACACACCGTACAGTTATTAACTACTTAATAAAGAACGATAAAAGTTGTGCAAATATCAGAGCTTTTAAAGGAACAATCTGATCCGAAGCGCAGCAGATGTTTTATGAGTTATAAAGTATCACTTTGGAACAAAGCTACGCGATACTTCAAAGAATTTAGATAAGTTCAGGCCGAACATGGCACCGCTGCTGGCAACCAAGCAGATTATCGAATACTTAGCAACAATTTCATTGTTTCAAATTTATCTGGGTCTTCGAAAGCCAAGAGAATATTGTAATATATAAACAAATAAGGAAATTGTGCGCATCGTAACCAGGTCGGCAGATGTAAAACAACGGGTTCTAGGCATCTCGAAATTAAAGAAGAACTTAAGGTTAAAGGTAAGTGGATGTCTCCTCTCTTGGACGTATAAGGCTTGTGAATTGGCTCGGTTCGTGAATGTGCTTTACCAATTTTTTGATCTCGAATTCTGGTTTAGAAGAGAAATTTACGAACCACCCGGTTGCAGCGATTGGACCGATCGAGTAACAGTTCGTTGCCAACTATTTAACATATGAAGATGCTGTACCATAACAGCTACTGAACTTATGATTGATTGTATTTTTATTTATTCTAGTTGTTGATGGCATTAAAGGCAATTTAATCATCCCTTGACGTGGTTGTTGTTTGAATTGGCTTGATTCATTACTTAGCTGATAAACCGAAAGTTTATCCAACTGTTCATGATGGGAAAAAATCCAATACAGTGCAAATGAATGAAAAAATGTGCAAAAACCTCGCACACGCATATTAAGTTGTGAAGCCAGCCGGAAACCTGATTGCCACGTAGTTTATCGGAACGTGATATTTAATTTATTGTAAGACAACGATAATCGAATTGCTCAAATTATTACTTAGCCGAAAGCACCATAAATCACTGCCATTATGTTCAATTGTCAGGTAGTTCATACTAAATATTGCTAAGTTTCGATGCTGGACATGAAAGCCATTATTGGGCTCTTTTGATTTAGACTTACTTGGCCAGGGAATAAACTCGGCCGGAATAATTAAAATATTAGTTGTGCATACAAAAGCCTGCTGCAATTTCCGAAATAATTCCCGAGTAGATTCTGGGTTTTGTCATGGTGGTTCACAAAAGCGCTGAGCGCTTTTTTCCGAGGCGCGTAACTAACCAAATCGGTGGGTATGAAGAAATTCGTTTTAACCGAAGAAAGGCCTTGCAGTGAAATAAATTGAAATGATTTCAAGCCGATTTACCACTTTGGAGTAAAAGGTAGCATGTACTTGCCGCATAAATTAGAATCGTGCTCTTTTTGTAAAAGTGGAAGTCATTAGTGCAAAGTTTTTATTCCTAATTAACTATCTTTTGCACACTCAAATTGCCTGCCGATGTTGACTTAAAAATCTCCACTACTTAGATTTAATTGTTCCAAATGTGCTATCGAGATTATCGTGGATTTTTCTCGTTAAATCAATCTGTTGAATATCAGAAAAGTGCTTCAGTTGTAAGCAAACCAATTCCGGCTTTTCCCGTTCTGCGCCACACCCAAATTTCAACTTACCTTCTTCATTTATGACGATTTTTGTTATTAGTCAATCCGGAAATGCGTTTTTCAACAGGTCCTTGGACTAATCAGACTTTTTTGGCCGTTCAAGGATGTGACCTCTTAAAATTGCACGAACGTACATTTTTTGTGCTAATTTTGAAACCACACCGAATTTCGATTAATGAGTTATTAACCAAACGTAGTGTTCAAAATGGCCTATCGAAAAGGTTCTAATGATAATTTCCATATTGTTCACCGTTTCCGAGATTTGATGCGAAATGTTCAAAAATTCGCTAAAAACGCTCCTATGTCTTTAAAGGTTAGGATTTTCGCTTGGAGTCTGAGGACGAAACGTAGCCGTCGAAACGCTCTATAAAAATGGTTCTTAGAGTTTCTCAAATATTTTCAACCGTTTCTGAGATATGAGCGGTTTTAAATTTCCAGCGTCTTTTAATTCGTCTGCTATCTCTAGATATGGGCGGGCTATCATCCCTCCCAAAATTCTTATATTTTTGCTTCCATCTCTTCGCAGGTTAGAAATTAATTATGAAACCTAAGCGATAAAAGACAGATCTTGAAATTGGCCATGAAAAAGGCCCTAAGGACTGTTTCGCTAATCTCAACCGTCTGGGAGATATAACCGGAAAAATTAAATTCATTCATTTATGCTCACTAAACACCCTGTATATACCAATGCAAATAAGCGATTTTAAGCAACTTTCTGGTTCTTCCGATCTGGTGCTAGCCACTTTTATTGAAGTCAATTCACACACTATTCATGTAGTGCTACTTCAGAAATTTTCATCAAATTTCCCATTCAAAACCTTGTAATTTCACGCTTCACTAATGGAGTGAACCAGCCTTTGCTACAGAACAAATCTGAAAAACCAATTTTACCACAACTAAGGGATTTAATTTCAACTCCACCCTTTCCATACAAAACCTTAACAACTCTTGGAACTGAGCTCTATTGCATAGGAAATTCTCATTTTAGGATGAAATTGACTAGCATTCACTATAACGTGAAACATCATTCACATTCATTGGCACAGCGCTTTGAAAGGGTGCTGTGAATAAAACCCTTTTCTGATTGAAACATTGTGAGGAAATATCCAGCAAGAACCAAATTGAACCGTACAAATTTCTCGAATATTCACAACATTTGACTGCATGAAAAGCAGAAATGATGGCATAAATATGTGAATATCTACCTACATAAGAGCCATGCATATTTCGTTGAATGGTGGTGGGTTTGATGCTTAAAAACAACGGCTGCCTTGTGAGAATGACCACATGTTTCATTGTCTAGTCAAGCTGCAGGTACCCGAAAAGATATTCCGGACTTTGAAAATGTTTCGTGTAAGCAGAACAAGTCAGCGCTTTTTTGGGGTCTTTCACACAGGGGAGATTTGCGAAAAATCAACTAAGCAAATACAACCAGAAGCCTAAACGAGTAATAAACAAAAACCGGAAAACCTACCTTCATTGCGAATTCCACGTTTTAATTATCCAGTGCAGTAGTGGTAACGTAAGTAATTCCAATCCGAAAAGACAAAAGGTTGCACCAAAACGGTCACTTCACACAAATTATCACCAGTTTAATCACTCGCATTCCCCAACCAGCCCGAACTCGTTTCGTTTCCCAAAAAATTGAACCAAATCACAATTCTACTGGCTAATCCATATGAGTGGTTGGTTGATGATGATTCGACGAAATCAAACTAGAGAACCAAGACCGAGGGCACCAGGTTGCGTTGACCTTGAGAGCGTAAAGACGTCTTCAGTGTGCTCGATGGTACGGGTCTTGATCGTACCGGCGCACGATGACGACTGAAGAAAGAAGAAAGAACCCATGGAACCAGCGCGGGTACCGAGAAGCAGGAATTCTTCAGCAAAACGAACGATGGAGATTGTCTGCGCCAAACCTCGAATGGGTGCCAATAGTGCTCTTGGGTGGAGTGGTACCGATCTGTATTGTTTATGGACACTATTAGTTCCAAGCACAGACAACATTATATGCTAAATGTAAAGCTTCAGAGCAGGCGGCAGAAGCCCTCAGCATGTGCATTGAAGGGTTGTTGCTCAATATATATATTTATACATCAGCAAAACTTGGAAAAACTTCAAAACATCAAGAAAAGTCTGCACAAAACCCTTTTATTGGGAGGTTTCCATCAAACTCAAAACAACATTAATTTTTATCAAACGACTTAAGCTTTCGCTGCCTAATTTTCTCCTGATCCTAGGTTTGAGAACATGTATAAAATTTGTCACCTCTTTAATTTATTTGATACTGTTTTTTCATATTTTTTTATTTAACCGAAACTGTCGGAGATTGGAGCCGAAAGTTTCTGTTACCGTGAGCAACAATTGGAAGAACCTTCCTCTTCTACTTCACTAGTTAAAGATTTTTAAAGTTGCGTAAAAAATCGGCGAATTTCTCCATTTGAGTTCAAGTTCCACAATGACTGTAAAATCTACCAGTAGCCACAATTAATCAAATTAAGGCCAAAGCATTCGTTAAGTCACTGAAAAATCACTGGATTTCGTTGAGAAACTTTCAAGTTTGAAAATGCCTTATAAATCAGATGATTTTTAGTGTCTGCTGAAATTTGGTCAAATTGAACTTATACAACATTAGTAACTGAGAATTAAAATTGCAGGTTTGTACATGTTTTTCTTTGGCGGTTAAGAAAATTCAAACTCGCTGAAACATCGGCGGATTCTTTCCATTGAGCTTCAAATTTGAGACTGCCTGAAAAATCAGCCAGTCCTTAGATAGAATTCTGGTTTTGCCGGGTTCAAACTAAACCAGTGCCAGTGAGAATTTCAGAAGAGTTTCAGGTTTGAAAATGTTTTTAATAATCAACCAGTCACGAGGTTTTACTTGGAGTATTAGTTACTGGAAATAAAAATTTCAAGTTCATACTTGCCTCCCGTTGTTGCTTAGAAAATTTCCAACTGGTTTGTACTTGTTCTTATTTTCCCCTAGAGATTCAAGTTTGAAAATATCTTAAAAAATAAACCAGTTGAGTATTAGCTACTCAGAATAAAAATTCCCCTCTCATATTTGATTTATTTTATTAGATATAAAAGTTCCTAACTGGCTGAAAAAATGGCGGATTCCAAAAAATCAGGCAATCCTTTGATCTAACTCCAACTTCAACCTCATTTTGCGGTGATTTTTGAATAAAGTTTCTATTTGAAGTGCATTTTTGGTTCAGAAAACGAGGATTTATTTTCGAAAGTTTCCAACTCCTGAAATTTTTGTCGATAGATTTAGAGATAAGTTTTTGATAGTTTTTGCCTCTTTGGTCCTCAGATCTTGCCGATGATTAAAAAAAAACTTTTTCGAAAAATGAAGAAGTGCATCTAAAACTGTTGCGTAGCGTTCCTCAAGATGATCTTGATAAGATTCTTAAAAAACATCCAGCTTGAAGTAGGTATCATTTAGATTCAGAAAATGCAGGTTTGCCAAAAATCGTAAATCCCCAAATTCTTTATCTACAGACCTGAAATGTCACATCTACAAATCCTTAAAGTATTATTTGGATGCGCGTTCAGGGAGATTTTTGGGTTTTCTAAATTTTCGTCAGTTCAAAAAGTCCTGAAAACTTGTGAGTGATTTTCGAGACAAATTTAACAACTACAGAATGTTTTCATGTTTCACATTTCAACATTCCTAAATCCCAAATAGGCGCAAATAAATCTCTCAAATTTCTACTGAAGATCTTGAACAAGTACAAATGCAAAAAATGAAGGACATATTGGCTTACACAAATGTTCTTGAAAATATGGATTTTTTGCCAAAAATGAAGAAGAGCTTCGTAAATTGGTGCTCCAACTTTTGCTTCAAAACCAAAGCTAGTGGATTTTTTTGCAAATGTGGAAAATAGTTTTATTTGCGAGTTTAACAATATTTCTGCCAACCGTTGATCTGAATATAGTACTTTGAAACTTTTCCAAAAATGTATTCGTTCTTTTGTTCTAAGAAATTATAAGAAAATGTTCGTACCTTTCTAGTCAAGAACCCAAATTTTTGCAAAATTACACTGTCACATAGTAAATCCGCGAAATGTTCGAAAGTTGCATAAAGAATTAATAATTTTATCATGCTTAGACTAATTGCAGTTATTATCCAATTACCTCTCAACGCCATTTCGCTTTTAAAGTGTAGGTTTTTCAAATTTGAAAAAATCGCTGATTTGTATGCCTGCTTTGAGAAACAAGATTGAGTTCGAGTTATTACATTATTATTACTCCTTTTAAATTTATTGCATCAATTTACTCTGCCTTTTTGCAAATACTGTTATCTTTTATGTAGCGGTTAAACGCCTACCCGATGCTAAGTAATCTAGACTTTCCCATAAGTTTATGTTTTCCTCCTATCTTGATGTAGGATGATTATATTAATATAAACCGTGGCTGCAATGTGGATTTTTCAATAGTTTTGGAAAATATTGCCTTCGCAACTCCCGAAATCTTTGAAATATTTAACAATTTTGATTTATGCACTTTCCTTGCCTTAACAGAGGAAAATCTTAATTTACTGCGGGATTTACATTTATGAATTTGGATTATCCGAAATATGTTCACTTGCCTTAATACTTTCTACTTCAAGATTAATCGCCTTATCACTGATTGGGAGTAGGAAAAATTTGATTAAAATCGCTACAGTTAGACGCCTAATATCCTTTCCAGGCCCAATTATTTAGTAGCTCAAGGCATCCACAGTTGATATCCAATAATTAAACAATACCACTGGATTGGAACCTTAACAATATTTATATCCGCATGGAGGATATAATTCTACAGTTGTTTAGCTGTTCTTGTCACTGGGCTTAATCTAATTTCCCCATTTAATATCATAGTTAGGTTAATCTCGAACTTTTAATTGCTACCGTCCGATCCCGGAGGAAAAATCGACAACGTTTACGGTATTATTAGCATTGACAGACGATAAATACGAAGGAAATTTATTTTCAATTACCATCCTTCGAACAGCACGAAGATCCGTTAGTTGGCTTGTCTTTGTGACTTGGTAAATTATCAGTATCAACTCAAGTTGGATAGTCAATCAAATTTTTGTGTCTCAAAAGTTTGAAATTGTTGATGAGAGAAAGTTGGACGGTTTTCCGCAAATATTTCGATCAAGACCCCACGCATTTGATTACATTGGAATTATTACCATTTCGGCTGATGTTATATAAGCCAGGCCATTGTGTACATTTGGCCAGGATTAATGTATTGCAATAATAATCGATCGGACGTTTATAAAAGTAAAAGGTTACGTTTTTCTTGCACGTAACATTTTTGATATTTTGTTCGGATCAGTTTAATGATCTGGAATGGGAGCCAGCAAATGAATGATATATAGACGGAGACAAGCACATCTCTGTCATGAAGAAGTGGTGCAAGATTACGATTAGCAGCTCTTGGAGATGCGTGCCTTAATTAACCAGTATATGCTTAAATTAATTAATTATTCAAGGATGAACCGAATCGCTTGATCTCTGGTCGGTAAAACTCCAATCAATTTTAATCAATAGAGTCCTTTTTTTAATGCCATGCCAATTTATTCAAGTCTGAACTTTTCGTTTGAATCCGATCTGTAATTAGCAGTTTGGATTTTTGCCTCGGACGCAAGATTGTTATGTAATAAATGTAGTCAGAGCGAGCAAAACTTTTCTTTCTACATTCTACAAAACTCTGCATTTGTAAATAGATTGTCAGTTTTTTAAATGTGCCATGACCCCGAAACCTAATTATCAAATCATAAAATCGGGTTTCAAAATAATTCGTGAAACTTATTTGGATGCTTTGGCGTGGGCGGATAAGCCAAAGAATGAAAAAACCATTAAAACAAATCCATTATAAACTGCCGCCTTATGTAACCGGCCAACACTTTGGTTAATAGATGTAGTTATTAGGTGTTTGTGATATAATCCACCTTAATACATCTGCACAAAGGCCTTCTTGTAAATTGATTTGCTCTTATTATTATTGCCACTCATTTAAAAGTAGAGCGAATTCGTTCACTACAAAAGTGTATTGTTGTAGTTGTTTGTTTGAGGTGTGGGTTACAACTTCCTGATGTTGTAACGAAATGTAGTGGTTTTCGCAATTTGAAAACGTCTGAAAGATTAGGCAATATATCAATTTTATTGAATTTTGGTCCCGTTGAAGCACAATGTTTCATTGAGCCAGGGTGGAAATTGCAAGTTGATTCTTGCCCCACTTTGGAAGTTACAATTTTTTTAAGGTAGCTGTCTTTTTGATAATTCTGTCATTTTGGCTTGAAGTTGCGGAGCGTCAGAAAAAAACCAATCAACCGTTGGATTTAATATAAATTTGGCCAACTATGAGCTGAAAGCTCTGTTTAGTTATGGTAAAAGTTGCAAGTTGGTACTCGTCCTCATCTGGTGATGGGGAACTTTTCTTAGGTTAGATGCACATTTTGAAAACTCTTGCTGATTCTTCCAGCCTTGGATTTGAGGTCATCCGAAAAATTCGGTTTGTCGACATTTTTTACTGAGATTTGGCGAAATCGGAGGAAAAACGATCCTTTACTATGAGCAAGCAGTGCAGGCACGTACTTGCCCTACTTTGCAAGTGGACAAATTTTGAAAGTTGGACGAGAAACTGGCGGGTTTCTTCGTTTAAGGTTCACGGTTTTTAAGCTGGATTACCATTCGATTCACTGCGGAAATTTGGGGTTTGGGATTTAAACTTGCCGATGCCTACAAAAACACTTCGTTTTTAGTTTAAGCTAAATATTTTGCCAAGTTTAAATAAAGCTTCCATTTAAGCAGAGCAGAATTTGTTTGGATTGTGCGACATTTTATCACCATGAGATGAAATGTTGGCGAAATTTGGTGAAATTTCTCAACCGAAAAGATCCGCCTGTGCCATTTTTTGCATTGGCTTCATCGTTAATTTTTACAGCCGAATAACTTGACCACTTTTACATATTCATCGGGCACCATCGAAGGTACCCAAAGCTCGACCGCAAGCAACCACAGTTATTTAGTTTACACATTTGAGCATCCATATTTCATTTCGCATTCGGACACCGCAACACTTCTCTTCTCCAAAAATGAACAACATATAATTTTTAGGTCGACAACCATTTCTGATTTGGTGTGTCCAACCATTGGGGACCAATGATAAATTATTTTTAGACTCGTTCTGTAATTTTTTTGCTGTAAAAGTCTGTAAAATAATTTACTTTCAACTGAGTTTTCCAGATTGCCTGGCAAATCTGGTACATATTCTGAACAGCGGGAGTCTGCTGTGCATAAATTCGTTAATTTGCTTTTGCCATCGGAAAAATTACTCTTCTATTGAATTTTCCGGGTAAAAATTCCCTATAGACTACGCGCCCACCATTATGGCAACGAATAATGCCGTTAAGCATTAGCTATTCTTTGCAGCTAGAAAATCAGGTTTAATCGAACACCTACTTGGTTTGAAAAAATGTTTTTTCTTCAAACAGAATGTGCATTCTTTAGGTATAATTAAGTGCATTCGGTTAGCATAAACTAAAGGAATGTCGTCTGCAATAACGAGAGTCTCGGAACACCTTCGGGCGATTTTATAAACGGCCTCGCACAATATTAATTCTTAATACACACGCATGATGCGAGGGTTTCTGGAGATTTGGCTGGCGCCAGAATTCCATCGAAAATTCCGATCTTTAGGATCAAAAATTGAGAAAATTCCCGAAAACTCTAAATACTTATTGACGACTTTTCGGATTGAAGACTATTCGGGATCTCCAGAAAAAATTGAAGGTCTTCAGCTGCACTAGTTGTGCATGTAGGATTTTTTTTGTAACAAAGCTGCATTTTTTCTGCTCAAACGGTATTTCAAATGGGCAAATTTTTCAACTCACCTCAAGATCTTGTTCAAACAAGCTTTAGAGACAGATTTTAATTTCACGCTGAAAAAGTTTTTAGCTTTTTATAGTCAAAATAAAGACAAAAATTAGCCGCAAGATCGTAAGGCATATGGGACCAAAAACGGAAAAATTCTCAATATTCTCTTAATCTATCGCCATAAATCTTTGCGCATTTGTAGATGTGATTCTTGAGAATCTTCACTAGAAATTGCGAGTTTTTAGCTAAAATAGTGTTAGATTTGAGATTTTTTGAAAACCAACCCGCGTTTCCTGAACCAAAATTGTACTCATTCAAATTTTCTTCAAAAATCCCGGTGAATTTTTTAGGAAAAAATCGACGCAACATTTTTCAGGACACGCGTTCATTTGTTTCTTCTTGATTGTTTGTTTGCGTTTTTTTTTCGAAGAAAAATTGAAAAATTTCTAAAATATTCCCTCAAACAGTATCGAAGAAAAACTTTCAGGATTTGTAGATATCGCTCTTGAGGATCATCGGAAGAAATTACAGATTTATTTAGATATACATTTTTTGAAACAAACTTGCAAACAAATGTGAACATTTTTCAAAAACATTCTCAAAATCTTTTTGACGAAATATTCGCAAGAGTTGAAGACAGACTTCGTTTTTCTCAAAAAAAATTGTAGCATTTTATAGCTTAAATATTTGTCAAAAAAGAGGCCGCAAGTTCTAGAGACATTTAGGACCAAAAATCGAAAAAATTTCCAAAAAGTGTATCGATGTAAAAATTTCAGCATTTGTAGATGTGCCTCTTCACGATCTTCGGAAAAAATTAAAGAGCTTTAGTTGCACTAGTTTTGGGTGTTGGAATTTTTGAAACAAACCTGCATATTTTGAACCGAAATGGTATTTTAAATGAACAAATTTTGAAAAATTTCTTCGACTTTTCGAAGAAAGCTATGCAATAGTTTTTCAAATTCTTCTTCATTTTTTGCTTAACAAATTGTACCTTTTTATTGTTTCAATTTTTTTTTTAATAATCAGCAAGATCTGAAGCGATTTACAACCAAAAATGAGAAAAATACAAAAATCGTCCTCTAAATCAATTGAGGAAACCACTTCAGTATTTACAGATGTGACCTTTCAGGATCTTCGCCAGAAATTAGTTGTTTGTAGTTAGGATAGGTTTGAATACAGAAATGTTTGTAGGCAGGCCGCCGTTTTCTGAACCAAAATTATAGTTAAAGTTGGCACTTTTTTCAAAAATCACCTCTAAATCGTCTTGAAAAGAGTGGCGCAACATTTTTAAAGACACCTTTTCATTTTCTGCTAAAAAACTTTAGAATTTTTTTTCTAAGGTAGCCCACAAATTCTGAGGACATTTGGGATAGAAAATTGGAACATTTTCGCAAACATCTTCCTCTAAATGTATTGAGGTAAAACTTCTTCAGGATCTTCAGTGGAAACTACAGATGTTTAGCTGAATTAATTGAGCGTAGGATTTTTTCCCAAAAATCACCTCAAGATCTTCTTGAAGAAAGCCGAAACAGTTTTAGATACAGTCTTTGTTCATATTCTACAAAAATCTGTAGTTTCTTGATGGTTGAACTTTTCCGAAAATATCCGAAAAATTTTAAAAACTGTTCAAATAAAAAATTCTGAAAACCTGATGTAAATTTGATTCCTAAAAATCTTCGGTTGAATTATTTAGCGACTCTAGTTTGAGATTTCAGAAAAAATTTGAAACTTTTTCAAAAATTCAAATAAGTTATTGAATAATAATCTATAAAACTTCCAGAATCAATTTCGACAAAATTGTCTCAAAATTCTTCATATTTCACATAAAAGAATTGAAGAAAATTTGTGACCTGGACTGAAAAAAAGGCAAAATTTCCCTAAAATGCAATTAGAATTAAACCACAATGCCAAACAGATAGAAAATCATGCACTTAAAAAATTGCAAATAAAAAGTTTCGAGCTATTGCATATACATATTTTTCAAAAATGAATAAAACTGTTGCCTCCTATTTCCGAGGATTTCCTCACCAAGCAAAAATTGAAAAAAGCTCTTTAACCATCAACACATGAAAGCAAGTTTGTTTTTTGTGAAACTGAAACCCAAATTTCTATAATTAGCACTTGCCCGTTTATCCAATCATACTGTCAATACATGTGGCAATTAAAACATGGGCATTTATTACAATGCCTGATTTATCGGTTTAATTATTTTTTTAATATTGCTTCGACTGCTTTGGGTGTGTTAAATAAGCATATCATATGTTACAGTGCAGACATACCTGCGAGCTGCAACTTATCGAATGGCTGCCACCCACTTGTCGTAAGTAAATAACAATACATCTATATTGTCAGATTTTTATTTTGGCTTAATGTGGGTCAACTGGTAAGCTAATATCAGTTCGAGCCCTGAACAAGTCCTAAAAAGGATCCAACAATGAACGAACAAATAAAGTTTGATTGAAAATATGAAAAGCATCGGAAAACGCTAACTACCAAACGAAGCAAATGAATAATTAAATCATTCAAAACTAATCGATTAATAGCTGATAGCAGTTTGCCATAATAAATAATTAAAGGTTGTAACTGTAATAAATGGTTCTTCATTGGTCGGGTCGCTAACATCACGATATGGGTCATGTTTGAGGTTAATTTGCTTCGTAGCCATTAGTTCAGTATAATAAATTATTGTTCTGCGCGGAATTGATTTAAAAATCTAAAGTAATACTGACCATTAAGACAAATCAGCAGATTATTTATTATGTGCAAGTATGTAGCAGACAAATTTGAATACATTTATACATATCTACAGTGTCTCAGACCATTAGGGGGCATGAAGCAGACTGTAGAAGCGTTTGAAATGGCAGCAGACGTAATTTGTGGGTGAAAAACTCACGAAAGTTACATTGAAAACACGGAAGTTTTCAATAGAACGCGAGTGAAAAAGCACAGCAATGATGATCATCTCAATAGCCGAACAATACTGTTATTAATGACACAAATGCACGCAGTTAATTACTCATTGTCTCCCGAAGGAAAGCCTATCTCGGCAGGTGATGTAACACCCAAAACGGCTATCTTTCCATCTCAAACTTGTCATTGGTATTAAACCGGGTATCGGATAATGGTATCTCAAAAACCATAGCTAGTCGACTGTGAAAGCACACCCTCAATTAATCAAAATTCTCGTCTCAGTGTCTGACTTACTTGTGTATTCCAAATCAAAATTAATTCCTGGGTTTCAATCATTTATTGTCTTTAATTATCAATTAAAATACGTTTCGGTGTATTTTTCCACCATCATCAGTTTTTGCGTGTAGCGTTGTTGCTGCTTTAAGCCTTGGCATACTCCAAGTATGCCAAGACTTCAGAAATGTGCACCTAACCAGCATCATCAACGTACTTTTTCCGCTGTCTTGAATAATAGGTTTTTTCGAAACCAGCAGAGGCAGAACGTGGATTCTGGACTCGTTGGACAGAAGGGATTCTATTCTATAAACGGGCCAATTTGATTATTGGCGCAACTTAAGTAGACTTCTGGAATTTTGCTGAAATAGSCGATTGCAAACTCGCCTTTGCCTTTTAAAATMGTTGATTTAAGCAATTTTGTCGTCCTGTCTTTTAAAGACGTTGCTCCAAAACCAGCAGAGGCAGGAGATTGGTTCTGACCTCGTTGRATARAAGTGATTCTATTCTATATATAGGAGAAGTTTGCTTATTGGTGCAAYTAAGGTGGACTTCTGACAATTTTTTCAATTAGGTGGCAYCAAACTTGTTTTTTTCATTTCTGCACCATTTTCCTTATCTTTAGCAATATATTTTTTCAAAACCGGAAAGGGCACGGCGCTCATTACAGACTCGTTGGGTAGGCGCGATTCTATTCTATTAGCTCACAAAATTCGGTTATTAATGATGTAAAAATATAATTCTGGCAATTTTTTGAAAAATTTGGCACCAAACTGGCGGGTTTGATTTAACCGATTTTATCCGTCCTGTCGGTCTAGACAGATTTTGTCAAAACTAGCAGGAGCAGGAGGTTCTTTCTGGACTCGTCGGATAGAAGCGGATCTGTCCTATAACTTGGAAAATTTTGGTTATTGGCGAAACCAATAGCAACTTTAGACAATTTTTTGAAACAATCGGCAGTAAATTGGAGTTTATGATTTTTCCGCTCTTGTCGCTATCTTTAGCAATAAGTTTCTCCAAATCCAACCAAGGCAGAGCGCTCGTTCTGGACTCATTGGGTAGAAGGTATTTTATTCTGTAAGCCCCAGAATTATTTCATTCGCGAAACGAAAGTTACCTTGTAGCACTTTTTTTAAATATTCGGCACCAAACTGGCGTCTTCAATTTAACCGATTTTGTCGTTTGCTCCTTCTTGGGAGGTGTCTTCAAAACCAGCTGAGACAGAAGGTTGCTTCTAGGCTCGTTGGATAGAAGAGATTCTATTCTATAAATGCGCAAATTTTGCTTATTGGTGCAATTAAGGCAGACTTTTGACTTTTTTTTAATTAGGTGGCACCAAATACGCGTTCCTGATTTCTGCACCCTTCTGCTCATCTTTAGAAAAAGGTTTCTTCAAAACCGCCAAGGGCACAGCGCTCATTGTAGACTCGTTGGGTAGAAGTTACTCTATTCTATTTATAAGCTCCCAAAAAGCGGTTAATAACAAGGTTAAAGAATTCTTGTGGCAAATTTTTGAAATATTCAGCTCGAAACTGGAGTTTTTAATTCAACCGATTTTGTCGTCCGCTCTTTCTTGGGATGTTTCTTCCAAACCAGCCGAGGCAGAAGGTTGCTTCTAGACTCGTTGGATAGAAGGGATTTTATTCTATAAACGCAAAAATTTTGCTTATTGGCGCAATTAAGGTAGACGTTTGACTATTTTTTAAATTAGTTGGCACCAAACTCGCCTCTTAGCCAAAACAAACGAATTTGTCGTCCTGTCTGTCTAGACAGAATTTGCCAAAACTAGCAGGAGCAGGAGGTTCTTTCTGGGCTTAGAATAGAAGCGATTCTGTCCTGTAACCAGGCAAACTTTGGTTACTGGTGCAACTGAAGGCGACTTTAGACAATTTTTTGAAATAGTCGGCACAAAACTGGCGTTTGTGATTTCTCCACTCTTGTCTCCATCTTTAGCAATGCGTTTCTCCAACATCAGGATAGGCAGAGTATTGATTCTAGAATCGTTGTATTCAAGTGATTCTGTTCTATAAGCATGCATAATTGGGTTATAAGCGCAGTTAAAGTATATTTATACCGATATATATACCGATTTTGTCGTCCTGTTTTCCTGACCGTTCTTCTACCCCGAACAAAATTTGGATACTTGGAGTATGCCAAGGCTTAAAGCAGCAACAACGCTAAACGTAAAAACTGATGATGGTGGAAAAATACACCGAAACGTATTTTAATTGATAAATAAAGACAATAAATGACTGAAACCCAGGAATTCATTTTCATTTGGAATTGAAACACAGTCAGGAAAGTATATACAATTACTTGTGTATGTAAGCAATTGAAAAATCAAACTTTCGCAGTTTTACCTGGAAAGTGAGGACTTTTTCAGGCTTTCCGGTCATGGTGACAAAGAGTTTTTAGAGATATTTCGCCAGCACGAGTCCCCTACACCTTCACAAGTGATTCATTGTGGTCCATACCGCAACAGCCAAATATTTTCTATCATGACCATTCATTGAAGATGCTAATATGCAAACGCTAGTAGAATCGAGTCAATCATTTTTATTGGGAAAAACAACCGCTTGTGACAGCGCTATTAAAGACTTATTTATACATACACGGCTGTTCTTAACATTAAAAAAAATCCTGTCTTCACCATTTTGAAACTACCAGTTTATCAACGCCAACACATGGAGTAGAGCTGTCTGGCCCCCAACTGTTTATTTAACATATATTTTTCGTAATTTCTGTATTATCTGATACCGGATTATTCCGCAGATCGTTGTGTAATCCCGCTAAACTAAATGTATTATGCAGTTTGCACAATTTGCATAACGTAAGTGTCTGAATAAGGAAGTGCCAAAGATATTTTTAAGCAAATGTATGAACAATTTAGCGGGCAACTCAGAATTAAATGGGTTGTTTGTTGCAGAAATGGCGATGTTCTTGTGCCTAAAAATGGTGCTGGCTCAACGGTACTTGAATGGTTTTTTTGTCTACTTGGCGAAAAATATCTGTGACGTGAACCATGAATTTCCATTTCTTGCAATCTGAAAATCTCATTTTCGCTTTTATTGAATGGATTTTATCGGACTTTTTGTGTTTCTTCTATGCAACGGGCCCAAAAAGGACGCTTTCACATCGGCTGGTGTTGGGAAAATCTATCGAGAAAAACAGGACAAAATTGGTTAAATCAACGGCGCGAGTTTGATGCTGAATTTTTGAGAAAACCTGCCAAACTGCTTTAGATGCTCCAATAACCAAAATGCTCGTGTTTACAGACTAGAATTTCTTCGGTCTAACGACTCCTGAACTTTCTGCTTCTGCTCGTTTGGGAGAAACCTATTAATGTCGGTTAATACCAAATTTTGTTCGGGGTAGAAGAACGGTCAGGAAAACAGGACGACAAAATCGGTAATGCGCCCCTTTAGTTCCGAAAATTAAAAAAAATTTCCATAAATATACTTTAACTGCGCTTATAACGCGATTATGCAGGCTTATAGAACAGAATCACTTGAATACAATGATTCTAGAATCAATATATTCTGCCTATCCTGATGTTGGAGATACGCATTGCTAAAGATGGAGACAAGAGTGCAGAAATCACAAACGCCAGTTTAGTGCCGACTATTTCAAAAAATTGTCTAAAGTGGCCTTCAGTTGCACCAGTAACCAAAATTTGCATGGTTACAGAACAGAATCGCTTCTATTCTACGAGCCCAGAAAGAACCTCCTGCTCCTGTTAGTTTCGGCAAATTCTGTCTAGACAGACAGGACGACAAATTCGTCTGTTTTGGCAAAGTTTGGCGAGTTTGGAGCCAACTAATTTTAAAAATAGTCAAATGTCTACCTTAATTGCGCCAATAAGCAAAATTTTTGCGTTTATAGAATAGAATCCCTTCTATCCAACGAGTCTAGAAGCAACCTTCTACCTCGGCTGGTTTTGAAGAAACATCCAAAGAAAGAGCGGACGACAAAATCGGTTAAATTAAAAACTCCAGTTTGGAGCTGAATATTTCAAAAATTTGCCACAAGAATTCTTTAACCTTGTTATTAACCGCTTTTTGGGAGCTTGTAGATAGAATAGAGTAACTTCTACCCAACGAGTCTACAAT
>NW_026019016.1:673014-676285 GCF_020466585.1 Dendroctonus ponderosae | reverse complement strand
GTTTGGTGCCGAATATTTAAAAAAAGTGCTACAAGGGAACTTTCGTTTCGCGAATGAGAGAATTTCTGGGGCTTACAGAATAAAATACCTTCTACCCAATGAGTCCAGAACGAGCGCTCTGCCTTGGTTGGATTTGGAGAAACTCATTGCTAAAGATAGCGACAAGAGCGGAAAAGTCATAAACTCCAATTTACTGCCGACTGTTTCAAAAAATTGTCTAAAGTTGCTTTTGGCTGCGCCAATAACCAACATTTTCCCAGTTATCGGACAGATCCGCTTCTATCCGACGAGTCCAGAAAGAACCTCCTGCTCCTGCTAGTTTTGACAAAATCTGTCTAGGCAGACAGGACGATAAAATCGGTTAAATCAAACCCGCCAGTTTGGTGCCGAATTTTTCAAAAAATTCCCAGAATTATATTTTTACATCATTAATAACCGAATTTTGTGAGCTAATAGAATAGAATTGCGCCTACCCAACGAGTCTGTAATGAGCGCTGTGCCCTTGCCGGCTTTGAAAAAATATATTGCTAAAGATAAGGAAAATGGTGCAGAAATGAAAAAAACGAGTTTGGACCACCTAATTGAAAAAATTGTCAGAAGTCCACCTTAATTGCACCAATAAGCAAACTTCTCCCATATATAGAATAGAATCACTTCTATCCAACGAGGTCAGAATCAACCTCCTGCCTCTGCTGGTTTTGGAGCAACGTCTTTAAAAGACAGGACGACAAAATTGCTTAAATCAACGATTTTAAAAGGCAAAGGCGAGTTTGCAATCGCCTATTTCAGCAAAATTCCAGAAGTCTACTTAAGTTGCGCCAATAATCAAATAGGCCCGTTTAAAGAATAGAATCCCTTCTATCCAACCAGTCCAGAATCCACGTTCTACCTCTGCTGGTTTCGAAAAAACCTATTATTCAAGACAGAGGAAAAATTACGCTGATGATGCTGGTTTCGTGCACATTTCTGAAGATGCAGATCAGTTGGGCTTGCGAAACGTCAGGGTCAGGAAAGCACTAGTTTTCCCGGGCGGCCCCAAAACTTTTTTAAAAATAATTCTTAATTCCAGCCAGGAATATCAATGAGATTTGCAACGCAATTTTCACCTCAATCCATCGATTCAAATCGTGAATCGAATAAATTCGAATTACGAAATCAATAACATTAGTCATTTGCTCTTTCGCTTAACAAAATGGCTGTTGAGTGGCGAGATTCTCAAGTGTGGTAATCGGACACCGATCTAAGTATATGGAGACTGATTGTAAACGATAAAAGTAAGTCGTGAGAATTTTTCCTGTCGGAAATTTTATTTTGCCTTCTTAAGCCCTGTTACTGTTACATTACGTAAAAGAACGGTGACGAAACCGGTGCACTTACGACTTGACTCATGACAAATATTATGAGATGGACATGCTTTGTAAGCTCAAAGCGAAAATAGCTGATAATTAATAAAGCTTGCAAACCAAGAAAAAACGAATTGCAATCAATAATAATATCGATTAACGAATCAACTGGATGAAGAGCGAAGGAATTGTCGACACACTGACCATGACCGAGGACCGTGCTTGCTGAAGCAATGCAACACTCAATAGCAGGAAGAAATTATTGTGAAAAATGCTTCTGCGGAGGACGTCCCAAGCACGTTGCCAAAAGTATGAGCTTTCTTTGAAAATGAGAGATTATGTAGGCAAACTGACGGTCAATTTAACAGCACCCAAGGGATTTGAAGATTTTTTCAGAAGAAGCTGTAAAAGTTGAGCGTAAAATGCGAGATCTGGGCTGCAAAATTTCGACTGCAAATTTCAAGTAAATCAATAAACGATATTGATCCCGATTGGGGGAATTAGTTGGCAACATTGGTGCTTCACCACGTGTAACACTGCAAACTCCTGCTGGCTGTAGTGAAACATTTAATTTTGTAATAATTAAAATTTTAATGAATTTGTAGAGTGTAGGTTTAAGTTGGGAGCTTAGGGGAACACTTACGATACCGTACACTGAGATAAAGTGGTAAATTTATGGGGTTTCGCGTAACGGCACCTGGCGCATAACAGGAAAAATATAATGCAATGTACATTGACCTCAATATATCGAATAAAATAATATAAGGCCCCTGGCGGGTTTAATTTTAATTAAAATCGGACATAAGTAACTTAAATGTTGCTGTTGTTACTTTTTTCGAGTCGTTCAGAGTTGATGCGATGTGTTTCACATGCAGGATTAGTGCCAAACCGGTTCCAGCGCCGATATAAATCCCTAATTTCATTGTTTCCGATAAGAATATCGACACTAATTTTGCCAGGTGTGTCTACTCTTGATATGTGGATGAATATGTTTAGTAAATGCAGCTGAAATATGCCAATATCATATTGCAGCAAAAGCAACTATTACAAGCAAGTTTAAGACAGGACCACATACAAATTTCACTGTTTTGTCGGTGGTTTTCGACCCAAAAAATTCTTGCGGATGTTAAACGAAAAAAAAAATGTTTTTTACCAAACTATTGACTAGATCGCACATATTTTGCATGCTTTGAAAATGACTCCCAAATGATTGGCCCCAATCTGCGAAAGATGGGTTTTATTCCAAAGAAAGCAAAACGCCCAGTTGTTCATTTTCATCTGAAGTAGAACGTCCAGATTTAGGCTCCTCCATGCCAAAACGAATTCTGTGGCTCTAATGGTTCTTGAGAAACTTCGAAAAAAGCAAAGTCATGTTCAGGTGGATTTGGCAACTCAAAAAGCAAAACCACGCAAATTTAAAACTTCTTGAATTCAAGCCTTTTTTGAGAAAACTGCCAACATTTCCCCATCCATGGTTCACTTTCTAAAAAGGCCATTTCTTTCTGTCTGGAATGATGTACAAATGCGCGTTCTTGCTCATTTTGCCTCCGAGAAATGAGCAACAATGGGATGGAAAACATGGAATTTTGGCATAATCTTGCACCTAAGTGTCTGATATTCAAATTTCGCTTTCCGGACCAAAACTATTCGAATTTCCTAACTCACGTTGTTACGACTGAATCGAGTTTTCAATTCTCTATACAACGATGCCAAAACTAATTCTGTGGCTTAAATAGTTCTTGAGAAACTTCGAAAAAAGCAGCGTCATGTTCAAGCGGATTTGGCGACCCAAAAAAAAAGCACGCAAATCTAAAACCTCTTGAATTCAAGCCGTTTTTGAGACAACTGCCAACATTTCCCCATCCATGGTTCACTTTCTAAAAAGGCCATTTATTTCTGTCTAGAATGATGTAAAAATGAGCGTTCTT
>NW_026019016.1:669585-672015 GCF_020466585.1 Dendroctonus ponderosae | reverse complement strand
CAGCTTTCGTCTAAATATGGTGGAAATTTCAAGTTGCCACTGCTTTTAGTTTGAATGATACGAAATTTTCAAAGGTGCAACTTTTTATAGGGAAAAGCTCAGTTGAGTAAAACAATTTGAGACCGATATTGACAAAGCTGCAAAAAATCGGAATTTAGCACGAGTTTCACGAAACTTTCAGCAGTTTTAGAATCACACATCATCTAAGCATGGTGTAAATTTAAAGTTTTTAGTTACCGTAGTGTGGAAGATACGAATTTTTAGCAGATCGGGCGCAGTTGAACGTAACGTACATTTTGATCCTGATGTTTACAAAGCTGTCAAAAATCAGGATTCCGGGGATTTTTATGAAACCCTCCTCATCATTCGAGTCAGCTTTCGTCTAAATATGGTGCAAATTTCAAGTTGCTATTGTTTTTGGTTTGAATGATCCGAAATTTTCGAAGGTGCGATTTTTTAAAGGGAAAAGCGCAGTTGAGTAAAACAATTTGAGACCGATATTGACAAAGCTGCAAAAAATCAGAATTCAAGGCAATTTTCACGAAACTTTCAGGAATTTTAGAATCAGACATCTTCTAAGCATGGTGTAAATTTCAAGTTGTTAGTTACCGTAGTGTGGAAGATACGAAGTGATTTTCATGAAACCCTCCTCATCATTCGAGTCAGCTTTCGTCTAAATATGGTGCAAATTTCAAGTTGCTACTGCTTTCAGTTTGAATGATACGAAATTTTCAAAGGTGCGATTTATTCAAGGGAAAAGCGCAGTTGAGTAAAAAAATTGAGACCGATAGTTACGAAGCTGCAAAAAATCAGAACTTAGCGCGATTTTCACGAAACTTTCAGAAATTTTAGAATCAGACATCCTCTAAGCATGGTGTAAATTTTAAGTTGTTAGTTATCGTACTGTGGAAGATACGAATTTTCTAAGTTGATTTATTAGAACAGTGAATTTCACACTGATTTAGTGGCACAATCGTTTGAAGAATTCCGATTTTCATTGGAAATAATCAATCTTTATTATGTAGGTGATTGGAAGACGATACTTTTGCGAAAAACAGCAGCAACTCGGTTTACACCATTCACTTAAAATTGCTCTAAAAAAAGTCATCATCAGTGTGCTTTCGCGTCAATATTATAAGACTATTTTTTCCTTTCCGGCAAAATCCATCAGTTCCCAAGTTTACGTGCTTCTTGTATCACTAACAACTGCCTTCGTTCGTTACCTACTGGTTACAGCAGGTAACGAATACTAAGATTATTCATAACGAATCCATGCGGGTGTTGACTTTTTCGTTACTTTTACAGCACTAGTCAAAACGTAATTTTTTTGCAACGAATTAACGCTCGCTCAAGTTTCCTGAAACTTTGATAAAATACTCGCACGCAATCGGTGTTGGTTTCCTTTTGCTCAACAAGCCATCCTGATTACCTATATGTACCTACTGGTACCATACACGTACGAAATGGAATTCAATACATCGTTAAAAATTTCATAAGGCCGAACATGCACCTGCCCGTTTTAGCCAGTGGTGCGACGAAAACACCATGGTATTTATAACATGGAATTCGTCTGCAGGCTTAATATTTCATCTCTTTCGTTATTAGTTTCGTCGTAATTGGATCCGGGGCGTTAGCCATAGTCTACTTTGGAGGTCCAAACGAAATTTTCATCTACTTATTTGATTGCCTGCTGTTGCTGCCACAAGAAAGACTTCAAGGGCCATCTGAGCCTAGTTTACCGCGTTGAGCTTCAGTGGATGTGAAATATCCAAAGATAATGAACCGATGGAGACAATTTCCATATTTAATTGCCGGCGTGAAAAATCCAGTCGAACGAATACCGGGAATGGCTTCATTATTAATGGCATCTTGTCCTTGTAGAACGGTAAGTCGAAGACACTCGTATCGATCAAGTTTCGAGTTACATCTCCCAGATCTACTACTTACATAACTACTCCAGCGTAACTAATATTTCTTGACGTTATGTTGGTCAATAGCTACCGAATGGATTGTTTTCTTGCGATGTCAAGTCCGCGACGCACAAAGCAGGGAAGTGGGTTACTTAGGCACTTATTGTAGATAATGGCCGGGTATAATAGTCACAGAAATGTAAAATATGATTCGCTATAAGTCTGGTGAGGTGAGGCAATGCTATCATTATGGCCGATTTAAATTGCTTACCACGCTACCAAACAAAACCTTAATCTGTGATGCTGGCATGCTTCCGCAATGATCAATCACATCAATGTTGGACAATGGTCATCGTGCCGATCGAATTTAATCATCATCATCTCGCAGTCGAAATTACCGAGAAAAAGTCTTCAGGTTCCGGATCGGTACTATGAGGAAAGAAGCTTTTTTTTAGATAAGTTCTATATTGTTGAGGCGGATTCATTTTTTTACAAACTTCTTTTTGGGTATTTCGCCTCA
>NW_026019016.1:662025-668586 GCF_020466585.1 Dendroctonus ponderosae | reverse complement strand
CCGTCTCTGATGCAAAAATGTTCGTCTTCAATTTTTTTCATTTCCTAGCTGTTTAAATGTTTATTCAAAGCGAAGCAGAAGTTTGCCTCTTAAATGGATCGAAAATCAAAATCTCGCAAACAGAAGCCAGGTCGGGTAAATTTCAGCAAAAAAATGAGGCAAATTTGGGCAAAACTTGTTTGGCAATACGTGAAGTTCTTATAGGAAACAATTTTTCAAAGCGGCTTCAATACCCGAAAAACTCACCATTTTACACCAGAAACCGATCTTTCTGATAAAAAGTGTACTTTACGTGCGCCAATAACCAAATTCAGTGCGTTTGACTGAAACCCATCAAAAAAGGCAAGACGAACAAATGGGTTAAACTAAAGACACCAGTTTGGTGACAAATATTTCAAAAAATTGCCAGAAGTATACTTTAACTTTGCTAATAACAAAGTTCCGGGTGCTTATAGAATAGCATTACTTCTACTTGACGATTCTAGAATGAGTCTTCTGCCTCTCCTGCTTTTGGAAAAACCTATTGAAAAAGGTGGTGACAAGAGCGAGCAATTCAAAGATGCGAATTTGGTTTTGAGTGTTTTCAAAAATTCTCAAGAGTCTGCTTTGGTGGAGCCAATAACAAAAATTGGCGCGTTTATGGAATGGAATTGCTTCTATCCAACGAGTCTAGAACCAACCTTCTGCCTCCACTGGGTTTGGAGGAACTTGCCAAGGAAAACAATACTACAAAATCGGGTAAAACAAAGACGCCAGTTTGCTTTCGAATATTTCAAAAAATTGCCCGAAATATGCTTTAAGTGCGCGAATAATCGAATTTTGCAGGATTTTAGGACAGGATCACTTCTATACGAAAATTCTAGAATGAATATTCTGCCTCGTCTGCTTTTGGAGAAACCTATTGCTAAAGACAGTGTCAAGAGCGGAAAAAATAAAGATTCGAATTTGGTGTCGACGATTTAAAAACAATTCTCAAGAGTCTACTTTAGTGGAGCCAAAAGCAAAAATTGGCACCTTTAGAGAATGGAAGTTTCTCTATCCAATGAGTCTAGAAGAAACCTTCTGCCGCTACTGGTCTCGGAGAGACGTATCAAGAAAACAAGACGACAAAAACGGTTCAATTAAAGACGCCAGTTTGGTACCGAATAATTCAAAAAATGTCCAGCACTATACGTTAACTTCGCTAATAACCGAATTTTGGAGCCTCATAGAATAGAATCACCCCTACCCAACGAGTCCAGAATGAGCGGTCTACTTCAACTGGTTTTGAAGAAACCTACGCGAATGATAGTGACCAAAGCGGAGAAATCAAAGAAGCTTGTTTGATGCCGAATATTTCAAAAAATTGTCGAAAGCCCACTTTAGTGGAACCAACAACCAAACTTCTAGCGTTTACAGAATAGAACTTCTTCTATCCAACTAGTTCAAAGCCAACTTCCTGCTTCTGCGGATTTTGGTGAAACCTATTAAGGCAGGGCGACAAAATCGGTTAAAACAAAAACGCCAGTTTGGTGCCGAAATTTTCAAAAAAAGTCCACTTTAGTTGCCCCAATAACCAAAATTCTAGCGTTTATAGAATAGAATTGCTTCTATCCAACTAGTCCAGAATCAACTTTCACCTTCTACTGGTTTTGCAGAAGCCTATTGATAAAACAAAGCTAATGATCGTGATCATCAACAATGTTGGTCTGGTGGATCATTCTGAAGATGCAAGTCACTTGTGTTTCCAAAACGTCAGGAAGAAATTGTTTGCTACGGTATCACAACTCCGAAAATCCTACGATCGTAAAAGTCTTTGCACGAAACACAAACAAAAACTTTTCATTTTTTTACAAACTTCTTGTTGGGTATTTCGCCTCAAAAATTATATCTATCCTATCATCAAGAGGGTAGGTTACATCTCTAGGTGATAGTTCCTGATTACTTTTTGATAAATAATTCGTTCTTATTGCGAAATAGAAGCACAATTTATCAATCTGTAATAAAAGATGTGAGGAAATTCTGTCTTTTTTAAAGACAAACATTTTTGAGGCAAAATACCCAACAAGAAGTTTGTAAAAAAATGAATCCGCCTCAACAATATAGAACTTATATAAAAACTTTTCAGTTACTGAAAAAACTATTTTAGTCGAAAACTTCTAGATATTTTATGTGGTCAATTAGAGCCGATGTGGAAGATTATAAATTATCGGTAAAACTAGCTCTATCTTCACTTTGGATGATGAAAATTTGATTGTTTTTTTCTGAAAATTCCCCTCAAAGTGGTCACTTCTGGTAATAATGCAACCGAATGACCGTTGAATTCCTTTCTTTAACGCTTTCTTGGCGAAATAAAAGCTAATTAAAATCTTTGTCACATACGTCTTTGCGTGCAATGATAAGATCTTGAAAAAATTTATAAAAAGTCAGAGAAACCAGGTCGTTTTTTCTGGTTTTGTTATCTGCAATGGCAATTTTTAATCGGAGAAAACCGAATTTGCATATGGCATTGGCAGGCGTTTTAATTGGTATCTTCAATCAAACATTTTGATTTTTCTTCTTTTGATCTTGCCATTTTCATTTTTTTATGTTAATATGCGTGATTTAAATTTTATTGTTTCGATTTCACCAGGAAATGTCCCAGCTGCAAGCAGCTGGGGAATTTTGATGGTTTTGTTGTCCACATTCTTGTTGGGTTTCTGCTGATGACTTTCAAATAATACCTTAATATTTATAATAATTAACAAAAAAGGTTCTCGAATTGAAAATCGCATTTCCAGAGCAAAAACCGTCGATGATTTACAATCAATCGTTAACTAAATGCCGATTATGATATCAAAGTTGTGTGTAAAAACAGCTTCACTGTCAATGAGCGAAATTATGAGCGTTAATAAAAACAAGTCTACACAACGTAATTGGAATTAATATTTGCACTTGCAACGTCGTACATAAATCAGACGACTACAAATATTTAATAACAAGTTTGAACGAAAACTGGATAACGCACATGCATGGGAATCTTAAAAATACCACAAATATTCGGTCGACAGACGGAAAACTGGTTTCAATCCTATTTACTTTACAGACCTAAAGGAAATACACTTGGAATTGCCATGTTAAATAATCACATAATTACTGTGCATACAGAATGGGAAAAGGTTTTTTTTCACCCGAATTTCGTCATACAATGAGTCGGAAAAACTCGCTGTTCAAGTGGAGTTTTGCGCAAATATGGTGATTAACTCTTTAAATATGGCTTTGGGACATTTGGAAAAAAAATTCCTGGTGAGCCCTTTTTTAGCTTTTTTAGATAAATAATCTCCAAATGTGTTTCGAACTTTTCATTTCCTTCTTGTGGCTCTGTGAGTCTCTTATAATAAAATAGATTTTTTTGGCTCTCAACTTCAGAAGATTAAAAATGAACCAAATAGCTCGAAACGGTTTTCCATTTTTAGGCCATTTGGACCATTTACAGGGTGGTCTCAAAAAATCAACTCTTTGGGGTTCCAGTTAGCCCCGAAATCTGTGATTCTTGCAGACTCTTTCTCCTGTTATCATTCTGCCCTGTGGAAAAGTAATAGAAAAAGAACGACAATTGTCGCATCCCTGTCCAAAAGCTTGGGAACATCCACAGACATTTTCTGATAAGAAGCCGTGAGTTGAAAGTTCGATTGTTACCGCCATCCATTATTGTTCAAGTTCAAGTTTGTTGGAATAAAGCAAAGCATCTCATTACCGTCGCCCATAAAATTGTAAACTCCCATTGGTGCTAAATCGTTGGGCAACTACTAAAAATGCCAAATTCCTGCTATAAAGATAATCGTCGGTGGGTTGCAGGAATCCAGCATGTTGCATTCCTGCAGCGACGCGAATAAGCAGGATGCTGCAACAAAACACGGTCTCTTCGTCCAATACACGGACACTTTGGCGCCGATGGTCAGCCAAATGTCAAGGGCACATTCGCTAGGAAAGCATAGTTGCTCTTGTCTACGATCTAATGGGCAAAAATCAGTGGCGCGTGCTCAAAAATTTTTTTTTAATCCTTATTCATCTCAGTCATATTGAGAGTGCAGTCAGCTCTTGAAGGCACTGCTTCAATTTTTTAATTCGGATCTGATAACGCATGTTTGTGACTTTCTTACGTCGAAAGGAATCGATTGAGCTCAAAAAACACGCATGTGAAATTTTTGACCGAAATTTTTCAAAGAGTGGGGGTCGATTTTTTGGAAAAATTTAAATTTTCTCAAAATGTCTTAAATTTTACGTCATTTTCAGCTCACGGACGCGAATAATGCATCGAACTCATTGAAAAACATGCTAGAAATTTCAGATCCGAAATAATAGACATTTTCGGCACATTATAAGCGTTTTTGAGCGTTCACGATCTTTAGCCGACGATTTCTTCCTTATTACCGATCCAAATATTTTATAAATGCACACTTGTGACCTTCTTACGTCGAAAGGAATTGATTGAGCTCAAAAAACACGCATGTGAAATTTTGATGTTTGACCGAAATTTTTCAAAGGGTGGCGGTCGATTTTTTGGAAAAAGGAAAATTGTCGCAAAATGTCTTAAATTTCACATCATTTTCAGCTCACGGACGCAAGTAATGCATCGAACGCATTCAAAAACATGGTAGAAGTTTCAGATCCGAAGTAATAGACATTTTCGGCACATTTTAAGCGTTTTTTGCGCGATCACGATCTTCAGCCGACGATTTCTTCCTTATTATTGACCCAAACACTTTATAAATGCATATTTGTGAACTGATTGAGATAGTGAAATTTGGGCGAGAAAATACTGGCAGTTTTCGCACAAAAAGCGAACTTTTATCGATGTGTTACCATTCCTCCATTCCCAAATGCTTTGCGCAATTAGTAACCAAAAACGCAGAAGCGCTTGTTCACTCCAGTCTTTAGCTTGATCATACCTCGATTCTTCACACCTTTTATTCAACTTCAAACACATTTTTCATTTAAACAAACTTTAATTAGTTAATGGTTTTTCCGTACTCCTTATGCAAATATCGGCGCGTTAATTGTGCTTTAAAAGCGCTAAAAAAATTAGTTAGCACATCATTAAATTTAGCCATACGAAAATATCGTTCATTATCAGTCTATATAAAATGTGCGAGCTTGTTTGACAGACGTTTACGGCACCTTATTGCCTATGCAAATCATCAGTCATTAAAATGCGTTCCCAGGACAAGTTCCTCTAATGATCCTATTCAGGCTTTGAGGAAAATAAGCGATAGCATTACATTAACTTTAAGTGTTATTTATATGGTGGCGTTTGCATAATTTTACTTGTTTCGATGGCATCTTGCTCTTTTGTTGCAATTTTTCGCTATCCAGTAGCAAATGGACGTCGTGTTCTTCTTCGTCTATGAGGGGGCTTTCGGAAAGTAAACGTGAATATTAGAATTGGTTTTTGTTGCGCATTTCCAATCACCTTCCCTGTGTAACCCACACACATGGTTAATTCGCATGCATAGATATTTGCTGGTTCGACAAAACATCATCATTAAAATGCGCGAAAAAAATAATTGAAACCCACCGATGTTCACGTCAGATCGGCCACGTAAATTTCTCTCCACATATTGTAATTTCATGGAAATTAAAATTGCTCCAATTAGGGCGCTGTCGATCCGAAATAGCAAAGCGAGTCGTATCCTGCATCTAGAAGGCAAAAAGTACGGCACTTAACAGTGTACTAAAATTTCAGAGATCGGAAGTAGTTAATTAAGTATTCAGTTCGGGTTTCTTAGACCGGTTAGATGATCGGGCAATCAAAGTCGACTTACCGTAATAATAGATAACGGTCAAGATGCGATTGAAAATTGAGTTTTTGATCTCCGGGGAAAATATGGTAAATTGGAACAATGCCGTGTAATTATCCGGAGGAGAAATTGTACCTGGTAATCAGTGGTTTTCATTAGTTTTCTTGGATGAGTTCTTTATGGTGGGGGCGGAGTCATTCTTTCAAAACCGTTTCTTTGGCGTTTGTGTCTACAAATTTGAGGCAGAAGTTCCTCAAGTCTGCTGTTACAGATTGAGAATAAGTGCAATTTTTCTCAATTTCTTGTCACCCAAAATCTTGTACCACCACCTTTACACTATCAAGATTGTGCATTGAAATGGTTTTTTCTGCAGTTCTGATCAAGGGCGGATCCCGGGGGGTGTAATGGGGGTCATGGCTCCCCCCCACATTCAATTCTCTATCCAACGATGCCAAAACGAATTATGTGGCTCGAATGGTTCTTGAGAAACTTCGAAAAAAGCAGAGTCATGTTCAAGTGGATTTTGCAACTCAGAAAAAAATCACGTAAATCTAAAACTTCTTGAATTCAAGCCTTTTTTGAGAAAACTGCCAACGTTTCCCCATCCATGGTTCACTTTCTAAAAAGGCCATTTACTTCTGTCTAGAATGATGTACAAATGAGAGTTCTTGCTCATTTTGCCTCCGATATATGAGCAAAACGGGCCTGAAAACATGAAATTTTGGCATAATCTTGCACCTAAGTGTGTGATATTCAAATTTCGCTTTCTGGGTCAAAACTACTCGAATTTCCTCACTCACGT
>NW_026019016.1:657538-661026 GCF_020466585.1 Dendroctonus ponderosae | reverse complement strand
AAAATTTCCCGATCCCAATGCCTTACGTATTCTCAACCAATTATAGGCGACTTTATTTTACAACGGCAATAAAGTGGGTACGTGGTTGAAAAAAAGTACTGAACGGCCATTATTCTAACGTCCTCGAAGTGGTAACGGTAAATCCAACAGAAGAACATCTCAATTCCCGATCACACATGGCTGTAAAAACACGCCTATTTTAGGTTTTATCTTACTCGAGTGTTATGCTTATTGATTTTGGAATTTATTAGTGTGTAAGCTTGAGGCCATTCTCGTAAAATTTCTTATATGTAAATAACTGACTACCGATAGTTGTGCTCTAGTTTGTCAAGAGTAATACCATAACTGTTCGGCTGTAAGGTAAGCTTGTTGATTATATTTCAATCTGTGCCATATGCTAAGAACGACGCGAAACGGTTCTTCCTTTATCCAAATTTAATCTTCTTGTAATGGAATTATGAACATGAGGAAGTAGCTGCAGTTGCATTACTGGCTAAGTTTCAAGGAAAGTTTCGCAAGAACCATTTGAGCCACAAAACTGCGTTTCCTCTTATTGCCCAGAAAATTCGAAAGCTGATTTAGAAAGTGCAAGTGGATGGGGAAATCTTTGCAGTTTTCACAGAAAAAGCCGACGTTTAATGGTAGAAAATGAGGCACGAGAGGCCGGCAAATTTCCATGTTTTACACCACTTTTTGCTCAATTATCAGGAACAGATGGAACTGGAGTGGCAGATAGAGCAGAAAATGACGCTTTTAGGAGGTAAAGTCTCGCTTCAGAAGTGTCGGCAGTTTGAGCAAAAAGTATTTTTTGGTCAAAAACTTTTGGACGTTTCTCAAGAACCATGTGAACCACAGAGCCTGTCGGCCGTTTTTACACCCAAAGCGAAATTTGAAAGTCACACATTTAGGTGTAAGATTTGGCCAAAATTTCATGTTTTTAGCCACTTTTTTGCTCATTTCTCAGGTATCCATTGAGCTCGAGGGCTCATTTCTACACTACTAAAAAGAGCAGTAATTGATGCTTTTAGGGCGCGAAGTTTTCACAAAAAAGCCGAATCTTCACGAAAAGTATTAATTTTGCCTGGTTGCAAAATTGGCTCAAACATGAGTCGTATTTTTTCGCGTTTCTCAAGAGCCATTTGAGCTACAGCGCCCCTTTTTACATCATTAGCCAGATAATTGAAAATCCGATTCAGTTAGTGGAATCTGGGCGAGAAAATACTGGCAGTTTTAACACAAACAGTAAAATTTGATTGGCACACATTTAGCGAGATTCGGGCAAAATTTCATTTTTGTCGCCACTTTTTTGCTCATTTCTTAGAAACGGATTGCGCTAGAGCGCCCATGTCCACCCGCCTGTATAGATAGCATTTGAGCTTTTCGTTCTTAAAGTTCCAGATGTCGCCTTACCTTTGCGTTGGAGCAATGAGTTTTTTTTTGGATCCGCGAACTCAAGTTCTGAAGACTAAAGTTTGGATTTATGTAAAAAACGAACCGTTTAGCAGATTTAAGTAAAAATTTGTACGATTTTACCGCCACACTTCCTACTATGCCCCCTTAACATTTCAGCTGCCGCGTTACTTTGGCATTGGCGCAATACATTTTTCCCTGTGTACTTGCAAAGTCCAGTTGCTCACTTTCTACTCGCTAAAATTTGAGTGTTTGTAAAAGCTTACTCTTTATGCGGTTTCACATGAAACTTTGCTCAATTTTCACCTCGTATTTCCAGTCTGCGTCCTGAAAATTGCAGCTGTCGATTTGCTTTGGGATTAGAGCAACGATTTTTCCCGGTGTACCTGCTAAGTTCATTTGCTTACTTTCTGGAGGCTGGTGTTTGAATGATTGTAAAAAATCAATGGTTTGGCGCATTTAAGTGAAACTTTGCCCAATATCCATTTTGTAGTTGTACTTTGTGCCCGTAGAATT
The DNA here is from genome assembly GCF_020466585.1 of Dendroctonus ponderosae. Classification (NCBI taxonomy): domain Eukaryota; kingdom Metazoa; phylum Arthropoda; class Insecta; order Coleoptera; family Curculionidae; genus Dendroctonus; species Dendroctonus ponderosae. Next base: position 659,100 of record NW_026019016.1, on the reverse strand, counting down.
TCAGCTGTCGCCTTACTTTGGCGTTGGAGTAATGGATGTTTGTCTGTGTCCGTGCAAAGTCCAGTTGCGCGCTTGCTGGAGGCAAAATTTTGGATGTTCGTAAAAACTTAACCGTTTGTCGGGATTTAAGGAAAACTCTGTACACTTTAAGCACCACATTTGTACTTTTTGTTCTGAAAGTTCCAGATGTCGCCTTACCTTCGCGTGGGAGCGGTGAGTTTCTCTTTGTGGACCCGCGAAACCAGCTGATGTTCTGGAGAGTAACGTAATCGTAAAATAAATAATAAACGATTTAAGTGAAACTTTGTCCAGTTTTACCGTCACACTCCCTGCGCTGCGTCCTTAAAATTTCAGCTGCCGCGTTACTTTGACGTTGGCGCAATCAATTTCAATCAATTTTTTAGTAATTGGCGCTTTTAAACAGGCCAAAATCGATTGATAAATTTTGGAAAAACTGCCATTTTTGAGCGCGTTCGTCAAGTTGCGAAATTGGCTCTAATCTTACATCGGCTTTATGTCTACTTTGCCCGGAAAACTACATTTAAAGACGCACGCCATTGGTGCTTGCACAGTTTTAAACAACCGAATATTGCCTTCGTGCAAATGTTTTCAAATACACTCTTTTTTGTTTAGCGGAAGATGTTACAATAACACTGTGAAAAACGGAAATTTGAAACATTGAAATTCTTGCAAAATATCTAAAAAACCGTCAGCTTTGCCAAATGTTCCAAAATGCACAAAATCCTGCTGTTTTTTGGCAAATGAAATTTGCATATTTTCGGCGATTGTTTAATCGTTAACCGCTTTGTTGCAGGAACCAAAAAAATTATTTGCGTTGCAACACACAACCAGCATGCAATCGAATACAGTGTGAAGCAAAAGCAAATAGCAAGTGGCAACAGTAAAAAGTGAATTTGATTAATGTGCACTAGATCTAGCAGAAACTGAACACTTAATGCGAATTATCGGAGGCGCTTATAAATGATTTTATAATGTTATGCTTGGAAAGTTCACAATAATGCGCTTTTTATCTGCGGGTACTAATTTATCCGAGCAATATTACCTACAGGTGTTAATAATGGTGCGCAACTTAATGGCTGGAAATTTGCAAATCATATTTTATTCGCTCCGAAATTGATTAAAATGATGCAAAAACGTGTCTTTACAACTTACACAGTGAAGCTTTTTAATGCGGGAAACATATCGACGTGATTTGCAAGTATTTAGCTGAATGCCACCGGTTCAAAGCTACAAGAGCAAACGGCTAAATTCGCAGAAAAAAGAAAACAAGCAGAGTGAAAGTGTCTACAAGTGCGAGAGCAGTTATGATACTAGAGTTTATTACAATGAAATTACTCCGGCACTAATACAAGGCGCCAAGTTTGGTAGATCTGAAGAAATAAGGTTTGTGGGCTAATCCCTGCTTGGTTCTATTCGATGGCTCAGTTTGTCTAATAGTCTTAATCTTATTTGTTTGTTTGCCCTGTAAAAAGTAATGTAATCCAACGCAACAAGTTCAAAACAGACGCATTTTGAGGTATTCTTTTGTGATGGTAATCAAG
>NW_026019016.1:644651-656539 GCF_020466585.1 Dendroctonus ponderosae | reverse complement strand
TTGGCATAATCTTGAACCTAAGTGTTTGATATTCAAATTTCGCTTTCTGGGCCAAAAATGTGCCAAAAAACCCATGAAAGTTGGGAGGCTCTAAAGACTTCAGCGGGAATCGAAACGTGTACCACAAAGTCACCCAAAGTGCGATCCGTTCATCACCTCTCTGACGGATATTGTCTAGGCAAAAAGCGGTCAAATTGGAAATATTTCAATGCAGTTGATATTTTGAGTTGATTAATAAATGAAATTGTTAAAAAACAAACAAATTACAGTGTTTTAATCATGGTGCCCAATTTGGCGCACTCAAACAGCAAAAAGACTGAGCGATTGTTTAAACGCGGCCCAATTTTAAAGGACTCGTGGGCCTTCAAAGGAGAAATACTCCGACTAAACGTTGGCAGTGTGATATAGATTTCGATTCACTTAGGGAAAAAAGAAATTGAATGATTTCACTGAACACTGACTAATTATTCCATATTGCACTCAAACTAAGATAAATGATCGAAATTTGCCGGTTCATTTAGCTGTTATGGCAGGCCGCTTTCTGATTTTTTCCGACGACAGAAAACAAAATTTAATGAAATCAATGGCTTCGAATGTCAAAAACCTAATTCGGACAAAAACGGCTCGGGATTCAACTAATCGGATTCGATTCGCGCGACACAAACGTGCTCAATAATACCGAGATGTAGGCATGATTTCAGATAGTAAAACTGGTAAAAGTAAAAGGAAACAACTATTTCGGTTTGGGACGTGACTTCATTCGAAAATTCACGTAGCTCAGCTCTGAAATCATCAACAATGACCGGCTTTGTACAATCGGTTAAATCGATGTGGTTGTATTCGGATTTATTTATTTCGTTTAGTTGACCTTTCGATTACCGATGTCACTAAAGGAATTCAGTTGTTGTGAAAACTTGTTTGCTTTTCTCCTCTTGTTCTTCATTGGGTTTTAATTTGGCTAATTTCCCTCTGCGCCAGTCAAGCCTTTATTAGAGCGACTAATTTTGTACTGTTTTATTATATTTTTTAATTTTTTACCATTGTTGACTGTACTGTACGCTTTGTTCATAAAATTTGTGAATTTTTCAGTGGCAATAAAGCGTATTTGGATTTGATTTGATTAAGCCTTCTGCTGAGCGTGTGTTATTGAAAAAAAAATAGATTGAGAATCCTTTTGCGGATGTTTCAATGAAAAATCGTACGGCATCGCAATTACCACAGTGGTCTTGTTCAAAGACTACAAAACAAACAATAAAAACCAGTTAGAGGAATTTCTTTATTATATCACTTCCTATTAAACTTTTTATTCTGCTAACCCAGTTTTGCGACCTACGCTCATAGTGGTTCGAATAATAAATACAATGAGACCTCATTATTAGTCTAAAATTAGATTTATTATTTGACTGCATGTAAATTTCCAATTTTCCTCCACAATTCCTGCTCATTCCACAAAAGGCTTCAAATCTAATTGTTCATTTCAATATTCACCGTACAATGGAGCCAGGCTATTCAGGATTTCTAATTAACTCTGTATTATATATGTATAAGCTGTATTTCGATACTTGTTTTTTTCTTATTTTTGTATATTACTGTATACCGAGCGAGCGAAATTCGATTGGAATTGGTTCAGAACATTTTGTGTTCACACAGTTGGCACGATTTCATTGTAAAACTTTGCATGAAAACTACTATAAAACTGCAGTTTTTCAGTAACAGCAAACGTGAATTGATTGACTCATATTCATCAGTTAATTTTAATTATTGATTGCAAAATAACCAGCTAGCAATCGAAATGATTCGTTGATTACGGTTACTATGTAAAATGTAATACATTATCATCAAAGCGAATACATAGGATCGGCCTTGTGTATTTAACCGTCCAATAAAAGCAATTTAAATAGTAATTACTGCTTTGATTGTGGGCAAGTTCGCTAAAGGTGCCTGGATACAAATGGGTTTTTAACAGTCTATTTTCAGTCGTGCTCTAAAGACTGAATGTGGACTTTCAGCTGGAAGAAATATAATGGCGATTAATTTCCGTTCGGTTTGTTCCTGGTAAATCAATAAACGCTAATAAGCAACATTAACAAACAAATTTGTGCCATTCAAAAGGTTCCTAGTCATACTTAGGTCCGGCTCAACTGTGTGGAGCGAACAATTACAACCATTATTGGCCTATTAATCGCAAGAGTAACATCATTTGTAAACTGAACATGGAAATGGGGGCGATAAAATCACACAAACTAAACACAGGATTGTGTGAAAAACAAATGTGGATTAAGCATGAAAATAAACACAGAAGGGGGCCATAGAAAATGGGAACTGAAATAAAAATCAAACCAGACGTGTGGGCACAGAAAATTGCCTAAAAAACGCTAAAAAGCTTTAGTTTACACCCAAACTGTGCTACATTATAATTGAAAATTGCCAGAAAGGAACACGCCGATGATGATGAAAACTGTTGCTGGAATACACAAAAAACCGAAACCGAATTAAAACATTTTATAAATAGCTTCAGTAGTAAATACAAAACACTCCTACAGCATTTCAAGGTAGACGGAGTTGGTGACTATATGAAAATCAATTAAACTCACATAATTCGTAAGTCATTTAAGCCCAATAAATCGTTTTTTAATAGCGAAGGCGTTTTGTAATCGTTTTACAACAGAAAATATCCAGTCAAAATTAATTAACTAGTGGGCGACTTTGGTACAAAGCGCTTCAATTATGCCAGCTAGGATTATTAAATGTGATAAAAATACGAGAAAACAAGGGTTTGCATATTCAAATCCATTCGAATTTATTGCAGAACACTTTGAAAATACATGCACATTTTCGTTGCAAATGCACATTAAAACTGTTACGACCGAAACGATTTCATTCGGTCGTAAATATGAAATTCCGTGGTACCTATAATATGGTTTAATTGCCGATTCGACCTTTCCTGCTGACTCGAATTGCCACTCAAATAAATAATCATTAAATTTGTCCTTAAATGTTCGAAATCAAAGAATTACACACACACACCTACGATCTGTACGGGCGCACAAGCCAACGTCATTTATCATTGTTCAAAATCGAACAGACAACCACTAAAAATTTCCTAACGATTAATTCGCTTACTGTTTACATTATAAATTATTGTTTGCTATTGTAATTGATTATTCATATTTTGGGTTTGGTATCAATGAAATAGTTTCAGTGGTTTTACGAGTGATTGGCGTTTGTGACTGTCGACAAAATCAGAAATTTGGACGCATTTGTGCGAAATTTTCAGAATTTTGAGATGCCACTCTCCGCTAAGGATCGCAAAAAGTCCTAAAATGCTACTTGCTTTAGGTTGAAAGTAATACAATTTTCAAACGGAAGGTTGCAATGGTGTGGATACGTTCATTTGCAGGCCAAAGTTTGTCAAGGCGGCAAAAGCAGAAATTCGGAATCATTTGAGCGCGAATTTTTTTGGATTTTGAAGATCGACTGTCTTCTATATGCCGTGAAAGATTCAAGTAGCTACTTGCTTTAGAATGGAAGTTACGATTTTTTGAAAGAGATGGTGTAGTGGTCTGGACACGCTCATTTCTAGGCCAAAGTTTGCCAAGTCGGCACATTTTCAGAATTTTGCGATCTAGCCGTCCGCCAAACAAACCTTTAGTTTTTAGGATGGAATAGAGAGTTAAAGAACGCCATTTCTCATATCAAACATCGTTTGAAAAAATGTTCCAATTTTCTCAAGTAATGGAAAGTTCCAAAAAATAATTTTTTTTTAAAACCGCAATTAGTTTCTTGCTGGTTATTACCTAACCATTCGATTAACAGAACTGTAGTTCTTACCACCGGATAACTCATGAAAGTGCGATAAGAAAGAGGGTTTTAAAATTTTTTCAAGAAATGTTAAAGTTCAAAAATTGGTCACTGTTTTAAACCGCGCTTAGTTATTGGCTCATGCTCAACTAAACGGTAGAATAACAGAGCTCTAGTTGTTGCCATTGAATAGAGCATTAAAGGGCGCTTTCTCTCATATCAAAAATTGTTGAAGAAATTGTTCTAGTTTTCTCACGAAGTGAAAAAGTTACAAAAAATTCATTTTTTTCTAAACCGCGCCTATTTTTGGCTGATAATTAACTAACCGTTATAGCAACAGAACTCTGGTTCTTACTACCGGATAACCCATTAAAGTGCGCATTTTATTATATAAAAGAAGGTTTTAAAAATTTTTGAATTTTTTGTCAGGAAATGTAAGCGTTCAAAAATTATCACAAAACATAAACCGCACTTATTTTCGGCTGATAATTAACTAACCCTTCGTTAATAGAGCTCTAGTTGTTACTACTAGATAACCCATTAAACTGCGTCTTTTTGGCATATAAAGTAAGGGTTCAGAAAAACTCCACTTTTCTCAGCAATTGCAAAGGTTCAAAAACTCGCCTTTTTTTAAACAGCGCTTATTTCTTGGCTCAGGCTTAACTAACCGGTAGAGTAACAGAACTCTATTTGTTTTCACTGGAGGGTCCATTAAAGTGCGCCTTTTCCCATAGCAAACACCGTTTGAGAAAATGCTTCAGTTTTCTCACGATGTGCAAAAGTTCAAAAAAATGTAATTTGTTCGAAACCGCGCTTAATTTTGGTCGATAATTAACTAACTGTTCGAGTAACAGAACTGTAGTTGTTACTAAAGGATGACCCATTAAAGTTTTCCTTCGTCATAAAAATCAGGCTATTCGAAGAAAATCTGGTTTTCTGAGGAAACATAAATCTGAAAAAGCAGGACATTTTTTAAACCGAGCATCGTTTTTGTCCCTTGTTTAACTAATCGGAAGAGTAACTGAACTCTAGTTGTTACCACTCGATAGTACGTCGAATTGCGCCTTTGTTCTTGTTAAAAAACCTTTTCAGAAAAATTCTTGCTTCCTCGTGGAAACAAGCTGAAATTGGGACCAATTTGTAAAAACCGCTTCTAGTTTTTCGCTCATACTCAGCTAACGGTTAGAGTAACGAAGTTCTACTTGTTACTACTGGATAACCCATCAAAGTGTGCATTTTCCCATACCAAACAGCATTCAAGAAAATGTTCGAGTTTTCTTAAAAAAAGTAAAAGTTTCTCTTTCAAATACCAGAGTCCTGCTAACTTATTAAACTGTATTAAACGCTTAAATCAATAATCGAATCCATCGTTTAATCGAAATTTACTCAAATTATCTGTGGCGATTTACGTGAACGACTTACATAGGTGTCTGAGCATAGATTATGTCCAATCACCAGCACTGTAAATTACAGCCTCACATTATGGTAGCACAATGGGAATAATTAAGCATAATTGCGGCATAAATCCGTAATAATTTCTAAGCACCCATTGTATGCGGTCTTAAGTCGTACTTAGTTTGACATAATCTTACACTGCACTCCACTTTTTCTTAATTCCTTTGCGATTTTTATTATGAAAATATTATTAGCTTTCGAACGTCAAGGGCGACGATAAATTCTCCGTGCAGTGTCCCACCCAGTCGATCTTAAAAGCAATTAGTTTTCCGCAAAATTAAATTATAAATATCATGGAAAATAACAAACGTTTACTGCATTTATACCTTTCATGAACTGTAATTAATTTCATTAAAAATTGCAGTGGTTTTTACCACCAGAAGAGATGATTTCATGTCGAACCCTACGTGGTGTTTGGCCGGAAAACAAAGTAAAAACTCCGCAAACAAAAGGTTGGGTGTTGTTGATTTATCGGGCACACTTTCAAGTGGCTTTTGACCTAAAAATTCCATTAAACCGCCATAATTTATCCGACTAACTAGTTTGATATTTGCGATAATAAGAGAGATTTGCGTTTGAAATCAAGCCCAAACCCGAAACCCTTTAAGCCATCGTTATGGAATGATACAATTTCCTGGAGCTCCAGTTTTTTGCAGCTTTCTGCCAACGGTTGCGAAGGATATTTCGGTCACGATATTCCGCCGCAAATAGATAGATTTTTTGAATGTCAGGGCTTCGGAAAGGCGTTACCGTAATTCGTCTTTATTGTCGAATGACACCGAATGGGTATGTGGTTCTATAATTATTTAGTAGTCGTGTTATTGATGGCAAACTTAGATACCTTGAAATTTATGGGAATTTACAATGGTTCAATTGTTACTGTTTGAATGCAGCAAGTAAGAAGTATGCCTTGATTGGAACAAGGAGTTGCAGAGCAAAGTATCAAATAAAAAACCATAATTAAAGAGCTTTTGCTGTTATTATTCTGCCCAATCTGCAAATGTGGCCTCAACGTAGCAAAATTTTCTCCAAATGTAAATTTAACATCATTTTCAGCTCACGGACGCAAGGAATGCATAAATCGCATTTCCTTCACTAACTCAGAAGTGCGAACAATGGGAAAAAACAATTCAAGTTCAAAGTGCGTAAAACTCGATTTGCAAAAACAAAGACTCCAGTCGAAAAAACGCGTAAACCTGTGAGCAATGGGCATATAAAATTAACGGTTTTCACAATGAATAACCGTGCGAATAAATTTCCACCTTTCCGCAAACCTTTATGGCTCAACCGGATTCAAACCGACAAAATGGAATGGTTTAAAGGGTTATAACTTGGAATAGTTGCGAAAACTGATGAGATTCCACCTTTAAAAAGGCTTTCAATAGCGCTTTCTTTGCAACCGAAATAAGGAAGTGCCTGTTTCTTCTGTACATTGTTGTTCCCTTTACATTTTCATATAATATTGAATTCTACAGCATTTCCAATTTGCATAATAACAATACATTTCTGCCTGATTTTATTGCCACACACCATGCATTGGTATTGTTGTAAATCGAAATTTCCTTCGTGCCATTTGTTACTTTCAGCTTTCGGATGCGGAATCATCCGTTCAACAATGAAGCTGGAAAATTTTCAAAAAACTTCACTCATGTTTTTGTATGGAAATTCTAGCGCCAAAAGAATCAGTCAATTATTAGATCGAAATGAAACACTTTGTTGGGCACTAACTTTAGCTGTTCTAAGGCGACTTTGAAAGGGCAAATCCAGGCTTGCACCCATTTGATTCATTTCAAGTCGAAAACTTCCATGTTGTGCCCTGAACCAATTGAAAAGTCTTCAAGCTATTTGACTAGTTTTGCCATAATTGCACTTCGTTTATCACGTATGAATCTTGCAGTTTAAGAAGCTGCTTTTAAGGCACTTTCATATTGTTTGACGAGGTTCAAAGATCGTTCTTGAAACCATTTGCAGTCGAAGTCACTTTATAAGCCGATTAGATTCATCACATCAAAGTTGACTGAAGGGGAAACTTGAAAATTCCTGTACTATGGCATCAAATAATTTATAATGCGTTTGTTGTGCCGAGCCCTTCGGGTTTATATTTTTGACCAACCTGTTTTTGCACTCAAACGCATTACAGAGTGTTTGATGCCAAATTGAGCACTTTCCACAGTTCGTTTTAAAAATCTGCCAATCTGCAATAGAGGCAGCGACCAGGTGGATTTTTACCTCAGTCCAAAGACGAAAGTTTGCTCTATTTCTTAGGCAAGTTTCGCTTTATTGGCCAAGGTGTTCAATTCTTGGCAATTTTTGAAATTAAAGTTTGATGTGCAAATCGCCGATTACTTTCGATCACAATCGGCAAGTGATTTTTCAAAAAATCGCCACTCTGAACTGGAGCCAGTAAAGACGCTTCTTTTTAGCTCAGCATATAAAGGATCGTTTACTCTATTTGCTGTATGATTATTGTTTCAACAGTGATTAAGTGGAACTTAGCTCAATTTTTCAAAGCTTGATGTTGAAATCGCCATTTACATTCCATTGCATTCGGCATGCGATTTTTCGAAAACTTGCCATTCAGAAATGAAGTTAGTCAGTACGCAGCTTTTTCCTTCAGCATATAAAGCATAGTTTGCTCTATTTGGTGTGCAAGTGTGGATATATTAGTGACTCTGGAGAATTATTCTCAATTCTTCTCACTGCAATGAAACCTCTATGACATTTAACATTTCACATCTTCATTTAAGCAGTGCATAGATAAAAATTGCTTTATTTGCTGAGGCTTCAAACGACCCAATTTTCACCACAAGGTAGACCTTCAGGAGCCGCATTACTCGAAAATGGCCCATTTTGCTAGGATTTTGAACGCTTTTGTAAACCCAACACCCACAACCGTCTATAGATGCATATTCAAAAACTTCTTAGATTGCAACAAGATCCAATCATGCGATCTAATCATCAACCTGAAAAGTACGTGCTAAAATGAGCTGCTGTTGGCTAAGATTACTGATTACCCATTTAGTACTGAGTAGTTAAAGGTATCCCATACAATCGCCCATTATCGTATATCTTGAAAAACGTTACTTAGCCAACAACGGTGTTAATAACAAGTTTGGCCCCACCCTCACAACTGTATATGACAGTGCTGTTATTTTTCATTCTGCCTCTTTGGGAATCGGAATTATTTCACGGATTTAAAGCTGGAGTATTCGTATATCGGCCTGAAACCGGTTGAAGACCCTTGCGGGCAAATTTCCCCAAAAAAAATTATCTGATAAATTTATTTAATTTTAGAAGCGATGTTTCTCAAACTCTATGCAGTGAATACATTTTTTTAAACCCCATAATTTCACTTGAATTTATCGTCCTAACTAAATATCGTGTTGAATACTAATTATCATTTATATAATTTATCGGCTAGCAATCGCGAGAAGAGGCAATTTAGGTGTGTGATTTACCGTTGCTCAATGCTAAAACGGCTTCTTCCGTTCTTTGTGGCTTTTTTTCTCATTTTTCGACAGTCATACGAGGATTTCGCACGCGATACGGCGCTTTTTAATTATTCATATACACCTGGCCTATATGACCGAGTCTGTGGGTAAAGATTGGCGCTTGTGGTTCCGGATACTGTTTTCTTCAACAATTTCTTGTAATTAATTACACGACATTTTTTGTTATCACTTAATCGACGTGGATTTACTAGATATGCTAAGCTCTAGCGAGCTAAACAAGGACGCCAATAGATCGCTCTCTGTCTGTAGCATGCGGTTTGTCGTTGTCTGACGCCATCGAGAGCCCGGTTTATACAGCACGCCCAGGGCGATAGAGTGGCAGGCAAGCAAATAATCTGCAGCCACAGCGTAATGAATAAAAAATTGAGCAAACGACATAATTTAAGAGTAAAGCACTGGAGCGTTCAATTCTAACGTCTTTTTAACATGACAATGTGAAATAATCCCGGAAAATATGAACGCCAGTCGATGTCCAAGTGGCGTGCACTGGCATACTAATTCTCCCATATTAATCAAATCCGGTGGAGCATATGGATAAATAATCCAGCTTTAAAACGTTTAGCTTCCACCTAAGTATATCATTAATCGTGCAACAATATTTTGCCATTAGAATGGCAACTTTCAAGAAATCAATTTTACTTAACTACCTCTTTGCATACCATTTGACCATTTAATATGGTATAATGGACCGTATAAGATTATTCGTGACCTAAGATATAACAATAAAAAGCACTGGTACGAAGTACCGTCGAAATGATCGGTTTCAGAACGACACCATACATGCTGAAATGCAATAAAACGCTTTCAGCGAAAAAAGTTCTCAAGACTTTGCTGGCTTTCGAAAGCTAATCTAATGATAATGTATTCATAATAATATGTTTATGTCATGAGATTACAGATACGACGATTCCACAGGCTCTATGCAATTAAAAAGTCCCATTAAGGAATGGCAAAAGGCTAATCCCGCTTCCTGTATATGAAAACATATCTTGCGCTGCCAATCCTATGCATCAGTCTTCGAGTGGGCATTTTCACTGTACTGAAGAATAAACCCATAATAACAGTACGAATATCCATTTGCCACTTATCCATCCTTCACGCCTTATCTGCCCAACGAAAGTTATTTTAATTTTACCGTAAAGTACCTTTACAGCGCCATTTGTTAAGACAATATCGCGCTAAATAAACTGGTTGCTCTTTATCAGTGTTATTTTCTTTCCATTTGACTGTCTGCAGTAGTGATCAGCCAAACCAGACCAAGAACAAGAGACTTGGTCTCCCTCATCATTAATCTGCGGTAGGATCCACTAAAATGACGAAATTTTTTCCCAAAAGCAGATCTAATTACTTTTTGGTGGCAAGGTGAACAGCACCTAAACTACCCAGATTAGATTCCCACGAAATTCTGGTAAATAAAAAATGCATTCTGCCTCAAACTGCCTGAATTTTAACGCGTCTTTCGTAGTAAAATAACGCGAGTAGTACGGGGGGGGGGCAATTATTTTTTATATAATAGCTTCATAAAGCTGGCCACATTAAATCCCTCTAAAGTGTTAGAAGAACGCGGTTCATACATCAGTCACGTAGGGTGCTCAAGTACCGGAGCGCACCCATTATTTTCCCCATTAAACATTCCATTTTGGCGTGAACAAGACAAAACATCATACCCAAATGCTTTCCGAGTAATCGTTTCCGTGTCTCAAGAGTGTTAGTTTTTCATTCATACATTTAAGCGGTGGCCTTCAGGACAATTATGCGGCTCAAGAGTTGAGTGGAAGATGAAATATTACTTCCGATGGGTGTTTTTCATATTTGTTCTGCCTTAAAACAATATTTCAATGCAGGCCAGAGTAAAGATTCAAGGTGCTTCGGTTGTGTGAGTTTTCACATATTTTGCAGTTGATTTGCCTAAAATTATCGAAAACCCTTGACCATATTCAAGCAGTTTCTCGCATGAAAAATTGCCATTATCTGCAGACGAACAGCAAATTGGGTTCAGTGGAGTCACGGTGGCGATGGGGAGGAAGCAAAAGAACGAAACAGGGCTAAAATCTAACAAATAATCAATATAAACAAACCGTTTCATTAAACCGAGCCGATTACGAGCGCTAAGTATATAAACCCATGTCCCATTGTGTTCTGCCGTGAAGGTCATCCATGGTTCGAATTGCCTCGCCGCCGGTAAAAAAGAAATTGTTTTGACCAACGGTCGCTGACATTTTACCAGAGTGAAGAAACGGTAGCAGTCGATGGCCAACTTTGCCTTGGCGTCTATTTGAAAAATCGACGGCAATTGAATCCGTTTTCATTTAATTGATTTACGCACTTATTCTCATTTTTGTCGCACTAATGTGTTTTGTTATCAGAAATTGAATGGTTTTTTCAATTATTATCGCTTAAAAATGTGTGTGTTTAAGTCGCGCTGAGAGCATGACTAAGAATGAAACCTGACAAGCCCATCGGGCCCCATGTAGCAAAAAACATCTAGTTTTTCCTAATAAATAGTACATTTCTCCTTAGCAGCTTTCGGTTCAAATGTTTCAAATTGAAACCTCTGAATATTTTTAGAGGTTAGGAATTTTTCGCCGCTCCGAATGCGGAAGCGACTGCTTTCGTGATGCTCTACCCAAAAGTTCATTACCACTGACAAGATATTCCCGTCGTTTACAGGACATAACCTTTTAAACTTGGAATTTTGCATAAAGACATAGCAAGCGAGATATAGCACTCAAGGTGCTCTTTCGAAAAGGCCCTAATGATTATTCCAATATTTTGAATATATATTTTGAAAACGCTCTATCAACAGATATTTTCAACCACTTTTTCAAGAACTTTAAGTGGTTACTTTGTTGTGCTTCTATCTCTTTAGAGGTTAGGATTGTATGCTAAAACAGAACTAGCGGAAGACGGTTTCCTTGACGCTCTATAGAAAAAACCATAAAATTATCGGCTCTTGAAAATTTCATATTTTGGCTTCGATTCCTTTAGAGGTTAGACATTCCTGCAGAAACGAATTGGCAAAAATTAAATCTCTAAATATGCTGTTTTTAACTTTATTAGGACTGACTCGATGATCGATCCGATTTTCCATGCTTTTGACTCAAACGAATTCTGTGGCTC
>NW_026019016.1:635547-643778 GCF_020466585.1 Dendroctonus ponderosae | reverse complement strand
ATGAAATTTTGCAATAATCTTACGCCACCCTTGCACAAAACGACGATAATTTTTCTAATTTCATAGACAACAGAAGACTGTATTTTTTCTACTTCACCGCCCCCCCCCCTTGAATTTAAAGCTGGATCCTCCCCTGTATAAGCAACCCTGTAACTTTCGCGTCTGGATGGTCTGATGGCACAAAATTATTGAATCTTGTAAATGGACGGGGTAAAATAAAGCGCCGACTATTTCAAGAAATAATTGTAGTTTAATTGGGGGAAGACGAACTGTAGGCTGAAATGAGCAACTTGCAAAATCACACTGCTGTGAATTTCCAAGCGCGAAACTTACACTGTTGCCCCAAAAACAATCGTGTAAATTTCGCAACTGTATCAAAGGCCAACCTAAATAGTGTTAAGCAACATTAGAAAAAAGCGGCCGTTTACGCGAATTTGACAAAATATTCCATTGAATGGTGTGGTTGGTTTGTTGGTACGCACAGTTGTTTATCCAAGTAAAGCGAAGCATTACCAAAGGAACTAAAGTTGACTGGTTTTCATACTGGAGCGAAATGAAATAGGACAACGTGTTTGTTCAGAGGTTAAAGACATCAAACAATTAAGCGGTGAACAGGTTGCATAAGATTTTCTATTTCACTCGGAATGACTTGTTTGTTTTTTTTTCTGTTCCCAAAAACTTTTGATAATTTAGTCGCGAATTTGCTGATTTTTAGTCAATATTTTATTAAAGAAATGCAGGTAAAAATGAATAGAAATTTGGCCAAGAACACAGACGGCGGAGAACGTTTTCCAAAATCGTTCAGGACAAAAAAGCGCAATTTAAACCGAACACTTTTGCAGTAAAACATTGACAAATGAATCCGCCAGTAAGCTTGAAAAGCGCCAATACGAAACTAATTGCAAGCGCAATAACAGCAAATCTTCTTAATAAAAGGGAGGTTTATTGAACGATTTCAGATACAACTCGTGGTATAATTGCTTTCGTTTATATGATATACCATTAAAAGGTCTATTTAACAGCAAGACCGTATTTATCATAGGTTTATGTTTACCGTAAATTTCATTGTTTATGGAGATAGAAATATGTCCACGAGCGATGAGGTAAAGGTGACTGTCAGAAAACAGAATAAGTTACGTTCATGTAATTGGTCTTTATCGTAGAATAAAATCCAAGGCAAAGTTATGCCTTCGGCTTTGTAAACCGGCATGAATTCTTAGAATTATTATACCGGGTTTAATGTGGAATAAAAAATTAAAAATTGTCGATGTTGAACTTTTTGATTGGCAAACTTGGGGTCGTCACTAATCAGTTTACAAGTCATCATCCTGCTCATTTCCCAATCTAGAACTAATTGAACATTTTAAGCTCAAGAATCCACATGTTCCTGAACTTGCACCGCTCAAATGGCCTCAAACTTTAAATTGCACAAATTTTTTTGTTAATGAAAACGTTAATAAAAAGTTTGAAATTTTTATTTACAAAAATGAAAAACTGTATAGTTTCCACAAAGCCATTGGTCCAAACTGCAGGACAATGAAAGGCATTTGATGGAAATAAAGTTTTTTTCGACTGGCTTCGGGAAACTGGCTCCAAAACTCCCGCTGTTTCTGCATCCTCGAACTGCCGAACCAGAGCCCAATGAAAACGGTGATGATCAAAACAGAAAAAATGGGCAAGGTTAAAAAAAGGTCTCAAGGCGATCATAAAATAACTGCATTTTCTGCATATCTTCACATAAAATATTGCAACTTCCAACGCGGCACAAGAAGATGGTTTAGCTTAGCAAAAAACTCAGCAGCAGAAAAATGACGCACTTTGGAATGCAATTTTTCTAAAAACCTTCCAAAATTCACTGTGAAACTTTAATTTTTGCACAACAACTTTCAACTTCCAGACAATACCAGGAAAAATGGAGCAAAGCAGATTTTACAAGAATTTTTAAAAATTGTTAAGTGAAATTGGCTTATAGTCGACACATAGCGCAACTTCCGAGCCAGAGCAAGTAAACCGCTGAGTTTTTGGCCAGGCGTAGAAAAATCCCCAATGTTTTGATCGAGGAAATGTTGTAAAAACCGGCGCTCCTTTTGTGTTTTAAAAAATTCTAAAAGCTATAAATTGTCGCAATTTCTGCATGTCCATTTGTAAAAGTGTGCAACTTTCCGTCGTGAGCAGAAAGAAGGTTTAGTTTAACAAAAACTTCAGGCGCGGAAAAACCACGCATTTTAGAATGAAATTTGAAAAGCTTTTCGAAACTCTCTGTAAAACTTTCATGTTCGCATAGAAGAAATTAACAAATTGCAACTGCGACTAGGAAGAATAAATGCCTGGACTTTTGGTTGAAAACAGGCAAAACCTCAGTACCAGAGGAATTTAGACAAACCGGAATGTTCAGGGAATTTTTTAAAACTCCAATTTGAAATTATTTCAGATTCGGCATATTTTGCCTTCTTCCAAACCAGAGCAAGAAACCGCTGATTTTTGGCATCACTTACGTGAAACCTCAGAGCAGATAAAAGGCTGAAATTTTAATTTTAGCCAGACGCAGAAGAATCCTCAATATATTTGCCCAGGAACAGTTGAAAAAACCTCTCGAGTTTTAACAAAATTCAAAACTGGTTGTAAAATAGGGGCAAATTCTGCACTTTCGCATATTTTGGCGTAAAAAAGCGCAACTTTCAAACCAAAGAAAGTAAACTTTTGAATTTTTGGCACCGCTTAGGCAAAACCTCAATATGGATATTGAGATGCTCTTTAAGACTTAAAATATTTTGCAACTTCCAAGCCATAGTAGATGCCAAATATTTCTACTAAACACTTCAGTTCACTATGTGTAAAATTAGGAACAATGCGAAAAAATTACTCTCAACCGAATGTCATTTCGACATGTTTGAACTGTAAAATTTTCAACTTTCAAACCAAGGCAGGCAAAAGGCTGAATTATTGGCCAGACACAGAAGAATCCCCAGTGTATTTATGCAAGAAAAGCTGGAAAAGCTGGCGCTCCCCTTGAATAAAAAAAAAACATTTCACGTCAAGTTAGCTATAAAGTTTTTGCAGTTTCTGCATACCTTGTAAAAGCGTTCAACTTCTCGCCCTGGACAAGAAGAAAGATGAAATTTCAGCCTGCCTTCAGACACGCTCTGCATATGATCCGGGAAAAACCCGCCCAATTTTCAATGCAAATGGGTTTTTAAACGAATTCCCAAAACTTACTCTTAAAATATTTCCAATTTTCGCCGCTCTTGAATACAAAAATTGCATCTTTATATATGAACTGAAAAAACATTGAGAAAAAATTAGTTAGTTATTTAATCTCCCTTTTCTTCTTCCACATCTGTGATGTTTTACTACTTGCAACATTTGCAATTAGCGGACAAAGAAAAATATCAAAAAAAGTAAAACGGGAAGTTAAATTTTTGAAATTTTGGCTAAAGGAACAATAAAGAGCGCAAATGTAAAACGACGGGCAAAAAATGTATAAAAACCGATAAAAAAGATGCTTGAAATAAATCCATGTAAAAAATCAAAAGAAGCCATTCAGGACACGGAAATTTCGCAAACAATATGCAATAAAACAAAACGCAGTTTATGGCAAATACAGTAGCAGAGCAAAGCAATAAATACACGTATTATGTTGGGGATTGGCACAATCGTGACTGAATGACTGCAAAAAATGGCAAGATTTAATTGGTTTCCTTACCGTGACTTAAGGTAGTTTACTTGACAATGATTGGATCTAATATTGCGAATATCAAATGCGCCCAATAAATGCGTGGAATTGAGGCATTGAAAAATATTTTTATTAATTATCTGGCCGAACAGTCGCTTTACGTATTCCAAACCAAATTGTTGCCAACTGCCAATCTTATCAGCAATGAAGGAATTATGTAATTATTAATAAACACTGAATTTTTCATCGGATCCATCAAGTGAAAATGCAAAAGCTTCGGGAATGAATGAGCAGAGTAAATCCGTTAATAATCGTCACATAAATTCTAACGGAATGTTGAATTCACAGTGAAATTTGATACAGTCCATGTTGAATCAGGAACGAGCGCCGCATTAGCATAGTTTGGAATTTTCTTCCTCGATGAACAAATCAAACTTAGCCCAATAACTCATAAAGTGAAATCCTGATTCATGTTTAAACTAATCTTGATATATTAACAACTGGAACATTTTAAGGATCAGTACGCCGCATAGTTTGTTCACATAGTTAAAATATTTTCCCCATGCAATATGTTACCCATGTTTTACATAGACACACATAACCGTTAAGGAATGAATTTCTTAATGTACGTTATTCAGGTAAGAAAAACAGTCTGCTTGACGATGTGGAAAATAACTTGTAGCGGTTCAAATGTTCTCCTAGTTTACCTGTACGTACATCTAAAAGCGTATTATTTAGTGGCGACTTATAAGGAAACCGATATTGTTATAAAATATTTGCTAATTTATTTGCGGCGAACATGTTGAAAGGCTCCGACACGGAACATGTCAATACCGGTGTTAGCGGTTCGAGGGTTTGACAAAAAAGCACGTTTTTTGCAATTAGCTTCTCATCGACCAGTTGGTAAGGAAGTAAACAAAGCCAAAACAGTGCAACAAAAACAAGCACGTAGAAAATTTTATCACCTTGTTTGGTAATTAAGTCTTTACCTCGTTTCGGAGAACGGGCAAAATCTAAACACGGGACAATGTTAATACACAGATATTATCTGGAAAGAGAAAAATCCATTGGCTTAATCACGACCCTAACCACGTCGAGCTCGGGCACAACTTATAAATAATGGAGACCGCACAAAACCATGTTCTAGCCATTAACCAAAAGACCTTTTTAACGGTTGTCAAGCGAAAGACAAGCTGCTACATTCAGTACCGTAAATGAGTACCAGAACTCGGGACAGCATTCAATCGCAGGATCGAACTGGAATATAAAGCATACAGAATGCGTCGCGATACATAAATCAATTTGAATAAGTCGGCGGCTGGGCTCACTCAACTGATTTACTTCGGACGCTTAATACGGTACCATTTAACCTCATTTGGTTCCTACTTTTTTACAACCAGAGTTTCTCACTTTTTAAATGGAACAATTCGCGTTTGGAGCATCAAAGTTGCACTTAAATGCGCACTAGCAACAAGCTTTTAAACCTGTTTACTTTCAGTTTCAAATTTTCAGAGCACTCATTATTGCCGAGCTCTAAAAAATCATAAGCTGGTACCATTTTAGCGAAAATTTCAGCAGTTTTAGACGCAAATAGTGTAAATACGTTGGGAAAAATTCAAGCTGCTACCTGCTATAGTTAGGAAGATTGGAATTTTTAAAAATATTCGGATCCAAATTTTTGAAGGGAAGCTGCGGTTTAATGGAGGCGCTCACTTAATGCCGAGCTTTGAAAAATCGCAAGCTAGAATTTTACCGAAATTTTCAGCAGTTTTAGACGGAAGTGGCGTAAATAAGTTGTGAAAAACTCAAGTTGCTTCCTGTTTTTGTTCGGAAGTTTCGAATTTTTTCAAAAAAGCTTGCACTTTGATCAAATCGTTGATTGATTTTTCATCACGAAATTGCCCAGCTCTCACAAATGTTCATTACGCAATATATAACTGAACTTTTTAGGAGCTTCCGATTGGAGTATGGGCTATTAGTGGTTAAAAATTCAAGTTACTACTTGCATTAGTTTGCAAGTCTTGGATTTGTGAAAGTTAGATTGCAGTTTGCTAGAAGCGCTCAGTTGAAGTGATAATTTGTCAAGCTCTGAAAAGTCTCAACCTAGTCGGATTTCACTGAAATTTTCAGGAGCTTTCGGCTAATGCATACTCTATAAGATGTGAAAAATGTAGCGTGCTCCAGTTTTTAGTTTGAAAGTTTTGAATTTTTGCAACTTAGATTGCAGTTTTACGGAAGCGTTCACTTTAAGTAATAATTTTGTCCAGGTCTGAAAAATCGCAACAAAGTGGAATTTTACCGAAATTTTCAGAAGAGTTTCACTTTAATATCGCCTATACGAGGTAGAAAATTCAGAATGATCCTTCTTCCAGTATGGCAATTTTGAATTTTTGCAACTTAGATTGCAGTGTTATGGAAGCGTTCACTTTAAGTAATCATTTTGTCAAGGTCTGGAAAATCGCAACAAAGTGGCATTTTACTGAAATTTTCAGAAGAGTTTCACTTTAATATCGTCCATACGAGGTAAAAAATTCAGATTTATCCCACTTCTAGTTTGAAAATTTGAATTTTTGAAAGTTTGATTGCAGTTTCTGGACGCGTTCACTTTAAGTAATAATTTTGTCAAGGTCTGAAAAATCGCAACAAGGTGGAATTTTACTGAAATTTTCAGAAGAGTTTCACTTTAATATCGCCTATTCGAGGTAGAAAATTCAGATTGATCCCACTTCTAGTTTGAAAATTTTGAATTTTTGAAAGTTTGATTGCAGTTTTCTGGACGCGTTCACCTTAAGTAATAATTTTGTCAAGCTCTAGAAACGCACAATCAATCCGGATGCCACTAAAAGTTTCAGGAACTGTACACTCAAATATCTTCTACAAGTTTTCAGCAGTTCAACTTGATACCTGTTTTCCTTTAGAACATTTGAATTTTTGCATGTAAAATTGCGACTTTCTGGAAGTGATTGCGCTTTAAGTTATAAATTTGTCAAGGTTCAAGGAACAATACCAACCATGCTTGGATGTAATTAAAATTTTCAGCAGCTTCACTTTGAAATATCGTCTATTAGTTGGCGAAAAACTCAACTTGCTGACTGCTTTGCTTTGGAAGTTTCGATTTCTTTGATGTTAGATTGCAGTTATCTCGAAGCATGGCAAGCTCTGAAGTCACAAGCAAGTCGTATTTTATTGAAATTTTCCGGAGTTTCCGACTGAAAGATCAGCTATAAGTTGTGAGTAACCGCTTCGGCACTTTTACATTTTTGTAGCGCTTTCAGTAACAATATTGTCGAGCTGTGAAAAATCAGAATTATCAAGAACTTGCCTGAAAATTTTAGAAGGGTTAGCCTGAAATATTGTCTTTAAAAGATCAACATTTCAAATCGCTACCTCGTTTAGTTTGAAAGTTTGGCCCTTTTACAGAAAACCTGGCATTTTGCTCTAAGCGATCATTTTTACTAACAACATTGCCGAGCTCTGAAAAATCAGAACTGAAGAGAACTTAACTGCAACTTTCAGGAATTTTGCTCTAAAGCATTGTCTTTGTCAAACAATCAACAATGTTGAATAAAACACACGTGTTTGCCGTGCTTCTTTTCAAAAAATGTCGGTTGTTCAATCAAGTCACTCCGAATGTCCGGATTGGTGCGAGCGACAAGTAGGCCACGGGAAGGAAAGCAGCTTAAAAACAAATAAATCAAAATTGATCAACAAGCGATTAAAATGAAGTAACATCTAGAAATGCATACACTTAAAAAATGCACTTCACGAAATTTCCGAACCCGTTTAAAAGCGAACCGGAACCATCAACGGGGCCCGAAACACAATCGCCGTTGGCCTCATTGACGAGAGCGAACGATCGAGCCACCATTGAAATGCAATAATTAAATAATTCGCCAATGCAGGAAGAGTTTCCAATGTTGTTTAGCCTCATTTGCCTATCGAATCGCCGAGGACTACCCAAGTTGACTTTTAGCATTCGCCTATCATTCCTTCGAATTCCATTATTTTTTCTTCCTCCTTTTGGTTCAGTTCAGTTAAGTTTACGATTGACATGGAAAATGATTGCTGTTTATTCAGGCGGGTACAAATAGGATCTACAAACTAATCTGGCTTTCACTTTTATTGAGACATATTACGTTCGTGCAACAAGGCTATTGATAAAAGTGCATTGGTGCAATAGCGAAGCCTACACCCAATTGGTAATAAGGAATTTTTCATCAGTCCCGCAAACAACAAGCGGAAGCTTTCAGCGTTCAACTGAAAAAATGAGGAATAAATGGAAAATATCCATGCGAAAAATTAATCGACCTTCTATGCTGCCCTGCTAAGACAAGAAGTCGTATCTGCAATTTTTCACTTTTTCAGCTTATGCGGTATACTGGTATAACAGAGTTTTCTTTACCTCTCAGACAACGTCTAGAATTCGTATCATCTTTAGAATACGGGTTTTCAATGATATTTATATGTCCTATCCGCAAAAATCTAACAGTTACCAGGTCAAAAAGTCGTATTGATAATTACCAAGTCATATTGTCGTATCTGATTAAAAATATTTCAA
>NW_026019016.1:627502-634548 GCF_020466585.1 Dendroctonus ponderosae | reverse complement strand
CTATTCTGCAAGATTCAAAATGAGCAAAATTACACCTAAACTTTATTTAGCAAATTTTGTTGAGGTTCAATTTAAAAGGGACTCTAAAAACCTTTTAATTTAGTGGACCATTGATTGAACTCAACTTTATGTTATTTGCTAAACTATGAGTACTATACTGCAAAATTATTTAGTATGCGTATACCTTAATAGTATGAGAATACTAAAACAAAAAGTCGTATCTAACAAAAGTCAATTTTTTTATCAAATGCCGAAATTTTCAACCTTAAGATTTCTTGTGTAAGTTTATTAACGTGAAGTCCACATTGAGATCTTAAAAAGGAACAGTTTTGCAAATAAGCGAAGATGGCATGTCATAATTTACAAATTGCTTAATCTCTCAAAACTTCGTTTTTGCAGATACGACTTCCTGTCTTAGCAGGGCAGTATGCACCACGCCAAGACTCTCCCCAACGGGCGAAAACACCTTTGAAACTTCTTTCTTCCCAGGAAATCACTATAGCAGCACGCAAGAAACTGCAAAAAAAACAGAATCTAAGTTGTTCTATTTAAAACGCCACACACAATCTCTATTCGATCAATCAATGTAGAAAGCGGCAAAAAATTTAATGGGATATAGAAAAACGACGAAAATTTAAATTTAACTACTAAACTAGTCTTTTCGTAATAGTCGAGCATATTTCCAAGAGTTCTTCAGGTTGTATCGAATTTTCAGATGCCGTCGAAATACATTGTTAAGAAGGCCATTAAGTTAATTGAAAAACCGATTAAGCTGCCAATATATCATTATATTTGAAAAATTTAATAGCGATAGTAATTTATCCAGCAGGTTAATTTGAAAAAATATACATAATTTCCTGTCCTTCAACTAGTACAATCAAGAAATGTGAAAAAGCTAGCGCGAAATGCCCAGAGGCTAAACAGCCAGGATCAGTGTCAAAAGGCAATGATTTTCAAAAATTCCATCTCCCGTATATAGATAGACATGATAGTTTTTCACGGTAATAGTTTCCGATTTTTCACAAACCTCTAAACGACTAAATAATGTTAATCAGCTATTAATATTTAACACCACATACATGTTTAAAGATAATAACCTACGCATATGAAATATACAAAGCAAGACAAGTGTTTGCGTTGGAAGAAAGACTTTTATCTATCTGTTATCTTCATTAGAGCCAAGGTACATTTTCGATATTTTATTAAATGTTTTAACATGCTGGCAGCGCCTGGATGCCGACCTTTACCAACGCGATAAAATCGTGAATTGTAATGTTTTATTTTTCGAATTATCACGAAAAAAATACCCGACCTCACAGTTCGGTCTTGAAAACCATCGTAAATCTTGCATCTGGTGGGAAGTTGTCCCAACAATAGTCAGGTACAAATTGACAAATTCAACGAATCGTAAACCAGCTTATTTGTAAACGAGTTCAGTTTTTGAGGCCTTGAGGAAAGAAAAGCGTCCGAAGAAATGTCCTTCCACGAGGGCGTAAAAAATTGTAAATTAGACCAGTTGTGTAAACCGGAGTGAAAATCAGCAAGAAGTTAAGAAAGATTATTAAGGAGACCTAACTGAAAACTCAGCAATTCAGCACAACTTCCCAAATAGAACATTTTATGTTAGAAACACTCTGAATATTGAGCCGTCCTGTAAATATTTTCTTAAACACGCCTATGATAAACGTAACTAGATTGGACAATATTATCGCAGAAAGGTGTAATTAATTCATTTATCTATATCCATCGAGACATCGAGAAATATGTAAATATCTTGGGGGAGTTTATGTTGGCATTAAGAGTGTTTTTTTGTTTGGCATCATAGAAAATTCCTTTCTGTT
The DNA here is from genome assembly GCF_020466585.1 of Dendroctonus ponderosae. Taxonomy (NCBI): domain Eukaryota; kingdom Metazoa; phylum Arthropoda; class Insecta; order Coleoptera; family Curculionidae; genus Dendroctonus; species Dendroctonus ponderosae. The sequence goes on along the minus strand of NW_026019016.1, from coordinate 632,707 downwards.
CTACCAGACAGCCGCCTATATCTTTATTTATTAGCTTTATTGAATTGGCCAGGATTAGATCATTGTTTTACAACTAATTGTGTAATTATAGGAATGGTTTAACGCCTTTTCAAATGATTCAATTATAATAATTACGTAGTACAATAACATGTATATATATACATGTTCGGAGTGAAGAAATATTAATTGTATTTATTGGAAGTAAGAGTTCGATTGGTAAAATGTCATCGGTTATTGTTATTTCCAAATCGACAGCAGATGGAGGAATTGCGTCTATTGCAACAGATGCGATTGGCAAAATTTTGAAACAAAAACGAAAAGTGGAAATAATTGTCTTGAAACTGTTCAAGATGCTGAAGAAAAAAGTTGTAATTTGCCGGTAGGTTTTACATGAGTTGAATCTGTGTGAACATTCAGGCTGTGAAAAATCGGAATCGAGCGGGATCCCGACGAAATTTTCAGATACTTTTGGCTGAACTGTTCTCTATAGAGCGAGAAGATTTCAAGTTGTTCCTGAACTTGGCTTGGCAGTTTCGATTTTTTGAAACAATATCGCAGTTTAGTGCAAACGCTCACATTTAGACCAAACATTATCAAGCCCTGACAAAATTTCACTAGACTGTGGTTTAACTGAAATTTTCTCACGATTGAAATTGAAATGTTTTCTATAAACCAAGAAAATTTCAAGTCTCTACCTATTTTGGTGTGAAAGTTTCAAATTTTGCCAACAACGTCGCAGTTTTTGCAGCCGCTCACTTTTACACCAGATGTTGATGAAGAATTTTAAAACCGAAAATTAAATGTAATTTTACTGGAATTTCCAAACCTGATAGGATCATATTTTCTGTCTGAATGGTGCAAATTTCAAATCACTACTTATTTTGGTTTGGAAGCACCGGTTTTTTTTTGTAAAAAATATCACTGGTTTCTGCGGGAGCTCACTTTGCCCACTTGAAGAACTCAAATCAAGAGCCATTCAGTTAAAATTTTCACCAGTTTTAGAATCAAATGTTTCCTCTGAATGGTAAAAATAGCAAATCTCTACCTGTTTGCGTTTGGAAGTGCCGATTTTTTGCAAATATGATGCCAATTTTGCGCGGTTTTCACTTAGACCCAAGATTACCAACCCCAAAAAAAATTAAGATCAACAGAGAATTAGTTGCAATTTTATCACGCTTTTGATTGAAATATTCTCTTCAAATTGAGACACAAACTTCAAGTTGCTACTTATTTTCGTTTAAAAGTTGCAATTGTTTGCAATCAAAGTCGCAATTTTCGGTGGCTCGCGCTTTTGCGCAAAACATTCATATGAAATTTTCCAAAAATTTAGAACCACATGTTTGCTCTTAATCGTGAAAATTTCAACTGGCTGCTTATTTAGCTAAGAAAGTTTCGAATTTTTCCAAATAACGTCGCAGTTTTGTGCGCTCGCTTTTAAACCAACTATTTCCAAGCCCTGGAAAAATGTAAATCAACTGAAATTTAATTGGAATTTCTGCACGCTTTAGACTGAATTATTCGCTTTAAATGGAGGAAATTTAAAGTCGCTCTTTATTTTAGTGTGAGAATTTTGATTTTTGCAAACAACGTCGCAGTTTTTTGCGACCGCTCACTTTTAGGCCATAAATATTGTCAAAACGAAAATCGTGTGGGTTTCAATTGTGAAATTTCGGTGTTTTAGGCTCTCGATGGTGAAAATTGCATGCAGCTCCTCATTTTGGTTTGGAAGCATCGTTTTTTTTGTAAAAAATGTCGCAGGTTGCTGCAGGAGCTCACTTTTACACCAAACATTGACAAACTTTGAAAAACTTAAATCAAGAGCGATTTAGTTGAAATTTTAACCAGCTTTAGAATCAAATGTGATCTCTGACTGGTGAAAATACCGAATCTCTACCTATTTTCGTTTGGAAGTGGCGATTTTTTCCAAATATTATGCCAATTTTGCGCGGTTTCCACTTAGACCCAAGATTACCATCCCAAAAAAAATGTGAATCTACAGAAATTTACTTGAAATGTTGTCATGCTTTTGATTCAAATATTCTCCATAAATGGGGAAACAAACTTCAAGTTGAGACTTATTTTCGCTTGAAAGTTGCAATCGTTTGCAATTTTGATACAACAATTTTGCAACAGCGCCGTTTGTCTCGCCGAAACGTAATGAAATAAACGATATTAAAAATTTTTACTTCACACTTTGACTGAGACCCAGGAAGGATAAGAATATAATAACAATTTTTTGCAGTCAATGTCGCAATTTTCTGTGGCTCGTAGTTTTACACGACATTTTTGCACCTTGAGAAAATTTAAATCAGCAGGAATTTGCATGAAATTTTCCGCAAATTTAGAGCTACATGATTGCTCTTAATGGTGAAAATTTCAAGTCGCTGCTTATTTAGGTTTGAAAGTTAATTTTTCGCAAACAACGTCGCAGTTTTGGGAAAGTGCTCGCTTTTAAACCACATTTTCCCAAGCCCCGAAAAAAGTTCAAATTTTGCAACGTTTTAGATTCAAATGTTTCCTATAGAGGAGGAAAATTTCAAGTTGCTACTTATTTGTGTTTGCAAGGTGCAGCTTTTGCAAAAACGTCGCTTCTTTTTGCACTTGCTCCCTTTTGGAGCAATCAATTGCCAAGCCTTGAAGAACTTTAAATCAACTGGAAATTAATTGAAGTTTTCGCGTACTTTAGAATGAAACTTCTAATAATATTGAAATTTTCAAGTAGGTAGTTGCGTCAGTTGGCCAGTTTGGACTGTTTTCAATGAAGCAGTTCTGTGAAAGCAGTCAAACAGATTTAAACAATTGATGCCGTAAAAATATCCACTTTACAAAAACAACTAGTTGATACTGACATTTATATGCTAATTTTGAAATTAGCTCAATTTTTGAAATTGCTTGATTTACTATGATGGATGTCGGTTTCTGCAACAGTCCCCCAAGAGGTTGAAATCGATCGGTGAATGCCAAAATCGTAATCACCTATAACAATGCCTCGTTATTAAGTCCATACGGTTTCGCAAATCTAATTCGAGTTATGATTAGTAAACATTACGATTGCTAAAAGCTCTTGTGCAATCACTGAACTCTTCCATTTAAGTAGTGCAATGTCAACGGACTCGTTTACTTGTCTAGTGGCTACAAAGTAGAGTAATTGAGGAACAAATCAAGGAATTTCATTTAAGTAGTTAAATAAATGTCGCAAATTTTTCCACCGATCTAAGTATGTGGGTGTAAGGAATGCAGTAACTGATCATGACATTAACACAACTTTTTTTGCTAAGCCAATTGCGTAACATTATCAGTTAGAGCTTATGTAAGAACTGAACTTGTACATGTTGCTGTTCACATTAGGCACCAACAAGCCGCGATCGATCCATTAACCCAATTAACTCTCTTGTTCATGAGTTAAAAATTGCCCAATTTTGGTTCTTTGAATTTCATTGGATCCGGAAAATTGTGTTAAAAACAACTTTCAAAACACGAACGTGTTTTGGACGGCGCAAGTTCGTCATTTTTTGTCGCATCGCAAGTCTTAATGTTTGTTGTCCAAACGTCAGGTACAAATATTTTTCACGCAATTGGCAGTTGAAGAAAAACCCAAACTGAAGAAATCGATAATAAAACTGGGTTTCGGCTTGTTACTTCTTCTACTCAGATTCACAAAATTAGTTTCATCCCTTCGGGCTTCGGAAGGACGCTTTATTTCAAATGTTTCTATAGCGTTTTTTCCTGTTAAGTAAAATAAATGCCGTGCCGAAGTTTTGTTTCAAAGCGATTCCAGTCGATTTTCCTAAGAGCTTTAGCATACCCGGGCAGCTTTATCTTGGCTCCCCAATCTAAAACGCTGTGCGAGTTTGACTGGTATTCTCTTGGTACGTCTTGTCTATTAAACAACTGCTGTATACATACTTAACAGTTGTTCAATGGTTTATCATCCTGCGGCGTCCGGCCGCGTAATTAAAATTAAAAAATGTTTATGCTATTATCAGTGGTGTGCTTTCACAGAATTGCACCGCATACATGATCATGTACAAAATTAAAAAATATATAAATAAAACCGAAAAAGCGGGGACTATGGTTGAAAATGACGAAAACCGGTGAGCAATGTTAGCTGAGAAAATTGCAAAAAATGTGTGTTTTTTTACGGAAGACAATGTTCGTTGTGGTTTGGGTGTAAAAGGCACGCCACTGCAGCATCTTATTTTATATCGATTGTAAGACCAGTAGCGGCAAAGATACATAACCGGTCTTCAAGTCGGTGGAACGATCTTCTTAAAATTATTGTCTCTTGAAACCATTGCTTTTAATATTAAAGGAACACGCGAGAGACTTTGGCCTGATGGCATTTATTGGAAACACTGTCAATTCATCCGCGAGCTTTGCTACATTTAATCAACTGCAAAGTCCAAATGAGAATGTTGCGGTGAAATGATTTGTTTGGACTTTCATTGTCTTGATTTAGGCGTAATTTATAGTCGCTAGGTGTTGGTTGGCATGAATCTACAATCGTTTCCGAGTGTAAATCGGCCTAAATTAGGAAGAAGGTGGATGCAAGTGAATGTGGCGTTGTACAGGGTGTTCAAGGGAAAGCATTCATAAACCTGCTTGCAGAATGAGAGTTTTTCAAACACTTACCCAATTTCTGGTGGTTCGTAAATTGGCGCAGTTTTTCCAAACTAGGAATTTAGAGAAAATTGATTTCAATAACGGAAAGCTTCGGACTTCGCACTCAACAGATTTTTCGGGCTACTGCAACTGTTTAAACACTTGTTCGGGCTTTTGTTGTTTTAAAGCGAATAAAAACAGCATAACTGTCGTCATATAAGTAAATTATTTTCCAGGCTGAAACCGCGTTTAATTGGCCCACATTGTCACATGTTTACATACAAGCTGGTTTTCTGGAAAAGTTTACTTTTACTACAATTGGAAAATCGAAATCCCGTAGGATTTCAATCCAATTTTTAGGCGTTTTAGACTGCTGGAAATTTTTATAAAAGTGCTCACTTTTAGCATCAAATGGGATTTTGCAGAAAAGTGTTTTACATTGATATTGAGTCTATCGTCAGTGATTTTTTAATATTCACGTAATTTAGAATTATATATTTTCTTTAAGAGCTCAAAATTGCCAGTGGCTACTTCATTTCTTTTGGAAGATTGAAATTGTTTTAAAGACGCTTGACGTGTTATGAAAGCTTTTTACTCTAGGAC